>NC_090726.1:65710873-65738373 GCF_036898095.1 Palaemon carinicauda | reverse complement strand
TTCTCTTGGAACTTTGCTTTTCTAAAATCCTTTCTCTCTTCAGAGTGTATGTGTGTGTACTCTTGCCCATGCCAAATGTGGACATGCAGACCTGCCTGGGAGAATAGGGAAAATGTGGCACTAACATAAGCGGCAGGGAGGTAGATCCTCATACCCAGTACTTTTCGTGTAAGGGGCACATTTGTCACCTGGATTCACCCTGTGAGGAGTGTAGGGAGTGATCACCCTCCCTGTGGCAGTTATGGTAGGAGGCAGAAGAAGAAGAAGGCTAAGCTTGACTCCTCCCATGGGCTCATCCTGGAGGTTGAAGAAGTTGGCAAGACCACTTCCTTCAATCTCTGGTACTCTTCCCTCTGACGTTTCCCCTTCGATCTCTTCGGGAGAGAAGACGGGGAAGAGTGGTGACAAATTAATACATGGACAAGTTTTGAGGCCGGGAGACTTTCCTGTTTCTCCTAGTGAAACCGGTGAGCCTCTTCTTCAAGAGGCATTTTCTATAATTTCAGAACTTATTCCTGTTGACAAGGTTGTGTTACGCCTTTGGATTTCCCTGGGGTTACAAGATACTCCATCCTGAGAAAAGTTAGCCTTGGCCTTTAATCCCCTAAAAGGGAAGAGGAATAATGCTTCAGTGCCTTATGATCCTATTGTCTTTGACAATCAGCCTGAACCCAAGCTGCCAGCAGATGTTCTGCCCTTGACACAGACTTCCTAGATTATCCAGCCCTCTGCGAGTTCTCCCAAAAAAAACTGATAGAAACATCGTCATTTATACATATGATGAGAACACCCGCCTTCGCATATCTTTAGAGTGGCACGTCCTCCCGTGCTGATATGTGCCCTTGCAAGCCATTTGTCTCCAAGCTCGCAATAGTTTTAGACTGATTCTTATTTTACCAACGAACACATGCACGAAGCAGTGCATTCTTCACCCGTTAGATCGGGAAACCCTGCCTTGCTAGACATTACGTGTGCTCTTCACTCTAGCACGCTTAATACTAGCGCACATGATAACAAATATTCTTGCAATCTCAAGGACTTGCACGTGCTTCCTTTAGCGCGCGCTCCCTAAGGGGAGAGATTTCCTTGCATCTCCTGAACACAACTGATCATAATTATGCAGTGTTTTGATGAGTGCAAAGATATTGATGATGATAGGTATGTCAGCTCCTTTCGTAGAGGGACATGGGATATCTAAAACAGACTTTCCAGCGTTCACATCCCAGTTCAATGACATTTTCTTAATGGAAGGTAACTACTCCAGTACAGGTTACTGTTCATGCCTGTAACCAGGCTCAGTCTCCAGTTAAGGGATCATATGAGGACTTTGCGGTCCGGAAGTCTTGAGCGTTACCTTATCCTTGTTATATTCAGGGTTCTCACTCTTCGGAGTTTCAGATCTTTCCTTTGTTATTTCACTTGGGCAGTTTGCAACAGCATGGGCCTTTGCAGGAGGTCAAGAGTGACATCTATTGAGATCTTTGACCTCAAATGCATAGACGATCTAGATCCCTGAGATGCATTTCATATGTTGACAACTACTGTGCAGCCTAATGCCAATGAAGTTTGTCTAGAGTCGGAGTATTTTTTCCTCTTGGGAGCATTTCTCCTCCAGATGACCACCTTCGAATCCAGAGTCTCCTGAAGGTTTTGTTCATACAGGAGTGACAGAAGACCCTTGTTCACCTTTTTCAAAGGGCTCACAAAGAGGGTAGAGTAAGGAGTCAAAGGCAGTGACAAAATCCTCTGGATCCCCTGGGTTATCTTGTTGGAGAGATCATGAAGATCCTCTTTCTCCTCATTCACCAGCTGCTGTTAGACTCAGGAATTCAGCTTCAAAGGGCAGAGTTTCACCCATGAGATCCTTCAAGTCCCCAAATGGGGTAACCAAGATAATTTTTTAATCTTAGTCCCGCTTTAACATCCGGACAGGATGAGGATAAACAGCAACATTTCTCTCCAGAGAGGAGTGGACTCTCTTGAGGTGGGGACTCTCCCAAATCTGTTGGATGGTTTTCCTAAGTGGCTGGTCCGAATTGTACCGAATCCGAGTAGGTGGAGTCCTAGTTATCCTTTTTGCAGGTCCTGGCCTTGATCAGGAGGGTTAATGGTCTTGAAAAACCACCAGATCTCAGATTCAAGGCAGGTAGGCTACAATAGATGGATTGTACCGTACTCCCCTGGGTTCAAGGCAAGGATTGGAACTCTCTTGGTCAGAGCTAGGTAAGAAGGCATTCAACATGGCCGACATGCAGGTTTCAGCTTGTAAAGACTCCTTAGGGGCAGGTGGTTCTTAGTCTCTGAGATCCTGCCATCAGTTTTTTTTCCAAAGCAGAAGTTATGTAATGCAGGACTGCCTATACTATCTGCTGAAAGGCTGGTAGCTCAGCACATCGCTTTCACAGCCTTGAACATGGAGGCCACAGTTATGTCGACTCTTTAAGTGGCATCCAGGTTGGGCCACTGTTCAGATACGGTTGGATACTTAGCCTTTAGTGAAGATTTCTTGGATACAGAGAAGAGGCAGTTCATGGACCTCACTCTTTGCCAAAATTGGTAGATTTTTTGGTTCAGAAGGTAGCTAAGCTTTGGGCCAACTTGATTCTGAAGTGAGATATGGTGGATCAGAGAGATGGGCTGAACCTAAGAAATTCAGGAGATGGAATTGATGTAAAGAGAGTAGCATCATCTGCACATGCAATGAGCGTGTTTTCTAGGCCAAACCAAATGTGATGTGTGTATAGTATGAAAAGTAATGAGCCAAGAACACAACCCTGAGGAACACCAGATATCACATTGCTATACTCACTATGGTGCACATCAACAACATTTCTTTGTGATCTATTGTTTGAAAATTAAAAATGCTTAAACAAAGACCCACTCACACAGACTCAACACTATTATACAATTGTGACCAATTCAGGCTAAAAGATCACTGAAAATGTCATTCCAGTCTGCTTAGGATTTTATATAAATCTTATATGAATATAACACATTAGGGATATTCTGCTCAAGTCTTCACTACTAACAAAATCAAGGCAAGATCATATGTCCCAACTGGAGAACCAACCTTACTTGTTTTAATGCTAGGGAGTCGGTGTATAAGAGGTCCAAGCAATTACCAGACCTGTGAGTAGCTTCACGTATTGCCTGCTCATAGCCTGATTTAGAGGCAAAGTCCAAAGCTCTTAAGCCATGGCAATCAGTAGGATGTACAGAATTTAACCACTCCCTATGATGGGCATTGAAATCACCAACAAGAACAAAAGAAGCCTTTCTATCATCATGTATCTTAGCTATAATAGTAAGAAGACAATCAAAGATAGAATCATCCATGTCTGGATTCTGGTAGATTGAACACAGATAGAAGTTGTTATGCATGTTACAAACTTTTATTACCTGAATCTCATTACTTCCACATTCATAGCAGGACTTATGAGAAGCAGGGTAGTCTATCCTAATATACACCGTCAGTCCCCTGGCCCTAGGAATGGCATCCCATTTCAAAATGCTTGGCTTCTTAAAATTAGTCGTAAGGATTTCAAATGAGTGCCTCATTTGAGAGACCAAAGTTTCTGAGTACAAAAGAACATCATACTGTCAGGATGCAACTGTAAGGTCTTGAATATTTGCATGCAGACCACGAATATTGCAATACAATAAATGACACTGATGAAGTCTATGATGTAGGGGTCACAGATTTTGTTCAATGTCTACAGACAAGATAAGAATCCACGGCAATAAAAAAGATTCATCAAACTTAAAAAAAAAAACTAATTTAACAGTAAAGAAAGCAAAAATATTATGAATAGAAATAAATATAAAGTGTGATAAAACCCATAGACTAAAGATAAAAAAGTTGGAAAAACTGCTCAACATGACTGAGCCAATACGCCATGCAAGGCTAAATACAAGATAGGATATCCTCCTCAACTGAAGGGAGGACAGTAAGGACGGTTTTGAAAAGATAAGGAAACACAACCTCTTGATGAACCACCAGACATCCATGGCCCTTCTATTAATCCTGCACAATACACCATTTCAAAAAAACAAGAGGAAGAAAAGTAAGATAGAATAGTGTGCCAAAGTTTACTCTCAAGCAAGAGAACTCTAACCCAAGACAGTGGAAGACCATTGTACAGAGGTAAGGCCACTGCTTAGACTATAGAACATTGGTTTGATTTTTGGGTATCCTTCTCTTAGAAGAGCTGTTTACCATAGCTAAAGAGTCTCATCTACCCTTACAAGTGGAAATTAGCCACCGAACAATTAAAAGTGCTGTAGTTCATCTCTTATGTGGAGAGGAATTGTTTAGTAATCTCATTGTTGTCAAGTGTATGAGGACAGAGGAGAATGTGTAAAGAATAAGAGATTATTCTGTGCATGTGTAGCTAACAGAAAAATGAGTTGTAACCAGGGAAAGGGATCCAATGTAGTACTGTCTGGCCAGTCAAAGGACCCAATAACTCTCTAGTGGTAGTATCTCAACGGTTGGCTCGTGCCTTGGCCAACCTACCTCTTTTGGAATAGTGATCCTGAGATTTTAGCCTGCCCGTTTGGTAATAGGGATTTCTTCCCACCTAAGGATGTCTCCTAATTAAGGACGAAGGTTTGTAATTTGTATTTTTCCTAACCATACAAAACTCAGTCCTTTTAGCTTCCTGCCTTGATCTCCCCCACAAGTCCCAGTTGCAATCAAAGTGACTAGTGTACCGGTTAGAGGGCCGGGGCTTCCCTGCTGCCAGCCAGTAAGTACCTGTTACTGTTGACACTTTTTTTTTTTTTTTTTTTTTTTATAAGTTTCAACTGCCGAGATCTAGCTGTACTTTAATCTTTCTCCTATTAAAAGAAATCAGGTTTGTATTTTAGAAAAAAATACAAATTGCTTTAAAAAATTTTGATTTTTGTCTAACGTAGTATTGTGTATTTAGATGACTATAGTTTTATTAAAAAGATTAAGTCAGTCATGAAGTACGTTAGCAATTCAAGTGTTTGGCAGAACAGGATATTTACTCAGAAAATAAGATATATAGCTTATCAGTGATAATTCTGTCACTTCATAGATAATATTCTACTGATAAAACTTATGATTAAAGATTTTGACCTTGCATCTAATATAAGAACAAAATAAATAAATGAATTATCTTGTCACTTGAAGTCCTCATAAGTTTTATGCCATGCAAGTTTTGTTATCTGATATAAGTTTACCTTAGGCTTCATCATGCATACAATAAATGAATTTTCTATTGTATTAAAAACACACACACACACACACTCTCTCTCTCTCTCTCTCTCTCTCTCTCTCTCTCTCTCTCTCTCTCTCTCTCTCTGTGTTAGATATACTTGGTATTGTTACGCAATTTTTTTATAATGGGAATACTAATATTACTCGGTAAAGTATTGAAAGGATATCAATCGATTTTCTGGCTTGCCTTCCACCAAAAATATGTTGTCACCAGACATACAGTACTCCTTTTCTTAAATTTATGATAAATAGTACTGTAGGCTATTCATAACTGATACAGACCACTGAAATTACTTGGCATCATTACTCGATGTTTCGATGAGGGGGCTAATAAGATTACCCTATAACAAATTGATGGGAAGTAACTCGCTTTGCCTCTTGCCTTCCGCCCGCAATATGACGTCGCCAGAAGTGTGCGTTATAATATGAACTCGACAAAGAATGACTTACGAAATAGGTAAAACCATTGTGTTTTTTTTTGCAACTAAATATACTAACTTACCCAGCAAAAGTGTGTTATTTTTATAGTCTTAAAAGAAAATTATATTACTTCTAAGAAAATATTTTTCTTGTACTGTAGGTGTACTTATATTAAATAAGTGTTGATCTACTTTACTATCAGAGAGGAAATAAAGAAAATTAAACTTGCATAAAATATGATCTTCTGTCCCAGGTTTAGTCTAATTTACTCTATGTAGCACTCATAATAACCAATACAAATCCATGAAATACTTTGTATTGTTACTTGATGTTTCAATTAATAGTTAGCGTATTGAAAGGAAATCACCCAATTTGCCTGCTCATTTTCCACGGCTTTGCCAGAAATATGACGTCACCAGACATATGATACAGCATGAACTCGACAGATATTAAAACTTTTCTAATTATATTTTTTTTATTTAAAATCGGTAATGTATATTAACAATAAAACAAAATACTAACTTACCTTGATAAATTAATTGATTTTGTACAGGAAAATATATTATTTCTTAGGAAGCAGTTGCCCTATTAGTGTAATATTTCCCACAGATTTGTAACGTCATCACAGTGGAAAAAAAAAAAACAAGTGTTGTAAATCGCATAGGGCGTAAGTCGATGACCACATGTACATAGTATTCAAGAAGTTTTATTTTGACTGTAATTAGATTGTGGAAGGACCTTCCTAATCAGAGAGTTGAATTAGTGGAACTTCTGAAGTTCAAACTGATTGTAAAGTCTTTTCTGTTGAACATGTTGACATGTCTCTTTTCATACTTATGTCAGGAGAGGATACTGTACATCTGTTAGTGCAATTTTATGTTTGTGAAAATGGTTATGTTAGAATTTGGGAAGGAAAAAGACTTACTACTTGCTCACACAGCAAACTTAAAGATGCATCAATAATCGGCTTTAGAATATTTTCAAATACTTTTCTTAGTGTTGTGTACAAAGTTAATGCATTTGAACACTTATAACTCAGGGAATGTGTAAAATTTTGGAAAGAAACACTTATCTAGCATACTTAGATGGAAATACAGTATTAAAAGGGTTTGCTGAACTAACTTGACTTGATATCTCCTTGATTGAAATGAAGTGTGACTCTTTGAGTGTGAATAAAAGAAATTAGAATACAACAGTTTAGCCTAATTGTTTGCTTTGCATATGTGGCATAAAAATAACTGAAAAATTTAGATATCTGGAGATGGGTAGAGGTAATGGTAAAAAGGGTAGCACAAGTAAGAGAATTGGTTATTGTGTTTGGAGAGGGTTTTGTCATTTGGAAAGAATGGAAAACATTAGGAAAGTTGGCTTAACAATATCTTCATATACTCCCACTTTAACCTCCATAGATCAATCAATTTTCTTCCTAATATTTTTTACACCTATTCTGTGACAGCATCATGCATTATATCTACAGTACCTCCAAGTAGTGTACATATACAAGTCACCTTCTCGCACTGTCATTGTCTTAATATGCATTCATTGGGTTCTATTTTACAATTGTTAATCATGCCTACTTTTACTATCAATTTTTTCTCTTGCTGACACTTTCAAAGGCAACTTTTAGTTTTTATAGTTTCTTTTATTATACCCTGTCAGTTTTGTATCATCTTCATGCACCTGCCAATTCTCATAAAATTCTTGAGTCATTTTCTTCTCCTCCATTTACTTTTATCGGTTTGACTTAATCAATTAATTTCACCTGGAGCCATGTTAAACAGCCATGAAAGCATAACATATCCCTTTCTCCAACATATTTATATACAAGACATGTTGCTTTCTCCTGTCTATGTATGCTTCTTTTCAATTAAAAATCCTTTAATGGCCTTTTTATAAAGGAATTGATCTACATACATTTAATTATTTTTGTAACTAAGAACATTGAATGAAATTTCAAGTAAGTAATTAAGACATCAGTATACCCAGTATATCATTTGTAAGATATTGTATAGATAAAAAGTGAAAGAGGGCATAAATGTACCCTCAAACAAGGATATTTACTTCCATGGTATAAGCATTGGTGATTGGTTACCCTGGAATAATCTTGTTATAAGAGAGAGTGACTGCTTACAAGAGTCGTTTCTATTTTAATGATGGGAGATATATGGAACAAGCCAATATTGTAGTCAATGATCTGTAATTAGGAGTTTATTTTTATAATACTGATTAATGTCAATGTTTCCAGGTGTTTGCTGCTGGCACAGGGGAAGTTTTAACATACCACCAAGAAGAAGTAGCTCAGATCTATCCTGAATCTGGCTGGGTGGAGCAGGATGCTAAAGCTCTTTTAAAGTCCGCTTTGACATGCATTGAAAAAACAGTCGAAAACCTCAGGTTTGTTGGAATTATGTTATAACTTAGGTTATGAACATGAATTTTCTTTTTCTGTATTAAGCGTTTATGCATATGGAAAGGTTGTGAACATGAATTTTAGGTTTCTTTATTAAGCATTTATGCATATGTAAGATATCTCGTTGAATGTATGTACAGTACTGTACACAAAAAGAGGACAGAAATAAGATAAGCTAATTTATGAGTCGTTTAAATATGGAATGTGGGTGGATATCAAATGTAGAAGTATGAGCGGGATAGTTATGAGTTATCCAATGTAGTTCAGGAACAATTATATGTAAAAGTTTCTTGCTTATTTAGTTCTGCGTATTTATATAAAGGGAATTGAAAGTAAAGTGAGGAAAACAGGATTTGGTATTTTAAAACTAACAAGGAAGGAGAAATGAAAAATGTTCAATTACATATAAGCCCAATATAGGCCAGTTTTCTGTTCAGAACCGTGTCGCATGTGAAGTCTCAGACACCTGTTCCACATTAGAAAAAAGTTAGCAATTGTGCAAAAAAGGGCCCCTCAGGTTCATGGTAATTGACTTTTTCACTTAATCTGCTGTTGTCCTACACGAATACAAATCATCATCCTCTACTTATTGTAGATAGAAAGCGAAGTTGAAGTACAAAATTCAAAATTATAGTGAGGTGTAACAACTGATTGGTAATTACATATTGGTGAGGAGGCAACCGCTCCCCATTCGCTAGCTCACTGAACAATTCACTTAGAATTTAGCCGTCCGTAAGAGCACACCTTTTGCTGATTGGAGCTCTTCATTGGCAGGTTTTTTCTAATGCTGTACAGTACTTTGTTATTCCAGCATGTTTGCTTTAAGTGATTATTACTTCAAGGATGCCTCCTATCAGGCGAAAATGTCAGGAGTACTGTCAAAGACCTGCGGTACTTTCACGAGTGCCCTTAAGTTTGATCCTCATCTGTTGTGTCCAAGATGTTGAGGACATAAGTGTTCCCAAGTTTCCTTTTGTGAGTTTTTTTTAGGGAGTGGCCATCCTCTCAGTAGGAGAAGTACAGCAAGAGGAGGAAGAAGATGCCTAAGAGGGATTCTTTGCCTTCAGGGTCATCCTCTATGTCAACATCACCTTTGGCTTTCTCTAAGGGCCATTTGAGTAAGAGTGGTGGTTTGTTAACCTTATTGCAAGCCCTGAGGCAGGGAGGTCTCCTAGTGAAATGGCACCTTAGGAGGAGCCCTCTTCTTTTCAGAGGTCTAACACTGCGTATGATGCGGCCCTCCCTCTTTGGGTATCTAAAGTTCTCCTTCGAGAATAAGCTGCAGAGGTTTTGGCTTCCAGATGCCTATCAGAGGTCATTGCCCCTCCTGTGATTGGTCAGGAATCTTCAGTCGTCGTCCCAGTGCCTGCAGAGGATGAGCTTGATCCTGCCTCTCCAGCTTCTTGGGCCCTGCCTTCTGAGGTTTTGTTATTGCTTCAGCGTCCAGATTACTGTTGCCTTTCTAGGAGCATATCTCCTAAGAATCGCTCTTATGAGCATGCTTGCCGGGTTGTAGTGGTTTACGTACTGTGGCCAGACGTAGCATGCAGAGTACCTGTTGTCAGAATATTGATCACACACTAACATGGCACTACACAAAAAGGCTTTGGATTACCCCAGAATTCTGGCCAAAATAAAAGAGAAATATGGCACTGGGCACCACCCCTTGATTTTATTCAGTGCAAGGGGACCAAGCGAGAACCTTAGAACTTTGCTATGACTTGGTCAGAGTGCCAACTCCACTCCATCTGTAGCCTATACTTCAAAGAGTTACCTCAAAAAATACCGAATAGCTCGAATATCAGATAGGATTTTAAAGAGATCAAATATGGTTGAGGAACTGTTCAACTGTATAAAGGGTGATAAATCAAAGTGTTTTGTGACAGAGAAAGAAAAAATATTTATTTCATAAAGACAAAAAATTAAGAGAAAAATAACATCCCATAAATTAGAAAAGAAATAAAGGTTGCCTACACATTTGGCATTCTAAAATTTGGTGTCCTACGATCCTTGCCAAGAACTTCCAGACCTTCAGCCTCGCACTCCTCCAGATGAAAAGCTTCCACAGCAGCTGCTTCTCCAGATTGTCAGTCTCATTGCATAATTTCTCCTTGAAGCTCCAAACACTTTTCGAAGTGAGCTTCACCTGTATAATCCCTTGCTGTCCAGGTTCCCGCTTCTTGCGCCTTGACTAATCTTGCCCCTCGTAGGCATAGAACTTCTCCCTCGTGCTCTGCTACGTGTTCTTCCCATTGGAGTTTTGTCTTCCCTCGCCATATTTGTCATGGACGATCCTCTACTAGACATGTGTTGAAGTGCTCACTATCGCCTCGGCATTCCTCTGATCACCAGACAATCTCTCGCCGATCTTCTCCTCCTAGACATGTTTCTGCAAGCCTATCTCTAGAATGATCCTCACCTCGTTACTTGCACCACGCTTCCTCCAAGCACTCGTCTTCTCGTGTTTTCCTGGTTAAAACAAATGCTTTTAGATGTTCACCTCCTTTTAAACATGAGTGGGTCAAACTCTCTTACAAGCTTTCCTTGTTAAAAGATAACATATGCTAGCCCAATTTGCAATTGTCCCACAAAAGATCTTACGATTTTTCTCAGTAGAGGACAATGTTCACTCGCCCCGATTGCGCTCATTGCTGAAGCAATTTTACGAGCTTTCCTCGGTAGAGGACAATGCTCACTCGCCTTGCACTCGTAAATGCCATTGCATGCCCGATCACCACGGACAGGACTCGCATCTTCATCTGTTCATCATCATCTGTTCATTGTAGACAGGAAAGTCTTAGTCGTCAACGGGCACAAACAACTTCAAGAGATTGTCGTGAACACTGGCCATCTGATTGCTACCAACGTGTTTCCCCAGTAGAGGTATATCGGGGTAAGCTGTTATCTGACGCTATTTCACCTGACTGTCCTCCAAGACCATGGTCCGAGCAAATGTATCATAGGCCTACCAGGCGATCCAGACACCCGTTGAAGGCTTGGCCTTCTCTCTCCACGAATTATCAACCACCTTCTATCTCAGAGGAAGAGTTGCAGTCACTTTTCCAAATAGGTTGGATGCTTCAAGGAGGGAAAATCTCATTTCTCCCATTTCTTCTCCCAGCATTGTACATTCCAAGATCAGCTGTAAGAAGCGCAACAGGGGGAGAGTTCCAGTTACTTCCCCTAGAGGAGAAACTCGGGTGAGAACTCATAGAGGTTCAGTCTCCCCGCAAGATATTTTGTTGACAGAGAACTACCATCTCTGGCCAGTTGGGTTGTCTGAGGAAGATCCTCCTTCACTGAAGAGGGAGACCACTGTTTTTTGTCCTACCAGCCTCCCGCTAGATGAAGAGCCACCAGTAGACCTAAGAACAACGACTAGTAGTAACCTCTATCCCTTTTCAGCAGGAGCCTGTAGAAAGGAGAGAAAGGACACCAAGACCTCTCCCAAGATATCCATCCCTCAGGATCCAAGACTTAACAGCTTGCAAGTAGTAAGGCTTCCAGAGTCAGAGGCTCCAGCAGGACCATCACATTAGATGGAAGACGTCCCTGTAGAAGTCGATGAGGATTCAGAATCGGTGGATTCTAAAGGGACCTTTCTCAATCAGCAGTCCCTGGTCCTTCTAAGGCAGAAGAGGGGGAGACAGACTCCACTTTCCTAAAGGTACTTCGGTGCATTAGGAAAATAAACGGCCTTAAAGAAGCACCAACATGGCCTCCAAAAGGCAAGATGGCAGTGACTGACCACCTGTACCTATTCTCAGCACCACTAGACATAGACTTGAACTTCCTTTGTCAGTTTTGACCCAGAGAACCTTATCCAATGTAGAAACCCAGGTCTCTGGTTCCAAAGACTCGGGACAGGAAGATCCTTCTGTGTGACCAAATTCAGGAGACTTTCCATCTCCTCTTCCTCTCGATCCACCAGTGGCGATTTTGACTCTAGGCTGTTCTTAGAACGATTATCAACAATTCCAGTTTCCTTCTGAATGGCAGAGGTGTTGGGCATAGAGGCCACAGCCATAGCAGTAATGTAGGCAACTTCCTGGATTGACCACTGGCCTGGCACTTTTTGCTTCTTGGCTGACATTGAAGACCTTACAGACCTAACCATGAAATAAGCCTTGAAGGACATTGTCCTCACGGGAGCCAGGTTGGTGAAGTTTTTCATGAACCAGGCCCCCAACCAGTGGGAAAACTTGATACTGAAACATCAAGAGTTGTGACCTTTTGCTTCCATAACCACGTCGGTCATCAAAAGGGTCTTACCTCCGTAGCACATCTTTAATGCAAATTTTGCTTTTTCCATTGGCAGAAATAGATATGGGGATTGAGTAATGGCAGAAAGGTATTCAGGACTCCATCTTTCAGAGGGCTGTGTTTATTGAGACACCCAGTGAACATGTGGAAATCTTTATTGTGTAAACAAAACATACAAATATGATGTGCGACAAGTGCACGGTATACAACATCTCCCCCTAAAATATTTTTCAACTAGAAAATATGTACTTTATGAGCTGTAATAGATTTACAAGTATAGTACTTCTGTAATGATACTGGAGAGTTATGTATAATGCTATCATTTCTAACATAACATAATTACAGAAACTGAAAAGTATTTTGCTTGCAGTTAGCTTAACAACTGCAGTATAGTGGGGCATTTCAAATATAGATACTGTAAACATCCCTTCTTGATTATGAACATAAACATTTTTAAGAATAAACCATATCTGGTTGTGTAGTAGGCTTAACAATGCGACTTAACCTAGTCATAGATGTAGGAACAGTATTGAAATTAGTAGCCTCGGGCAGAGTGGTAGGACTCCTGATATTTAGGCTTGTAAAGTAGGACACAGTAAGGAAGGAATTTCAGGTTAAGCGACTTTGGGAGAGGTGAAGCGGCAGAGGATGGTTGGTTGAGGGTGACTCGTGCGTGGACAAGAGCTTCCCTGTTTCTTCATTAAATATTGCCATTATCAGTAAAAACATTATATGACCTAGGGCTGTTCACTTTCTGTATGATCTCACCATAGTGCCCTTGGTCTCTTATATAGACTTAGTCTCCTGGTAATAGACAAGGTCAGCTGACAACAGTGTCGGCAATATAAGTCTTTGGAATATCTCTCCTTATACTCCTTCCTCTGTCTAATAAGTTCTTCATTAACAGTACAGTTAGTTGTTGACTTATGACCAAGTTAGGAACCGAGAGACGCATCATAAGTCGATCTGGACGTATGTCGAACCTAAAAAAGTAAAGTTTCCATAGATTTATTAGGCTGCATCAAAATTTGGTAATCATCTAAATCATATTTTATCAATATTTTCTTACAATATATCATTTTTTCAATATTAATCTTACCCGATAATCATGTAGCTGTCAACTCTGTTGCCGACAGAAATCTACGGTCGGGATACGCCAGCGATCGCTATACAGGTGGGGGTGAACACACAGCGCCATCTGTGGTCAGGTACTCCAGTACTTCTTGTCAACACCACCTCAATTTTTCCTCTGTCGTGCCTCCGGCTAGACCTACATGGATACGCTGTTGATTCTGGAGTTTTTGCTCACGATTTGGTGATGTATTTGCTCTAGAGTTTAGCTTTCGCTATTCAGGAAGTTTTATCATTAGCTTAGCTAGCTTTTGGAATTAATTTGATTAATTTTGGTGACGAAGAGAGTATGAACTCTCTTTCACTTTTAAATGGCCGACCCTTCCCTTAGACGGAAGTGTTGGTGTCTAAGAGAGTATAGACTCTCTTTCTTAATTTTGCTTAACAAAAGTTATAGATTTATTTTATATCTCTCCGCCTTTTATAGGCCTCTTCGATTAACTTCCTTTTATTATAAACTTATTAAAATTAATTTTTATATTTGTTTATATTCGACCTTTCCTAATAGTAGGCGGTCTTTTCTTGGTACCGAAGTTAATTAATATTGAGCCCGTCATTTCGTTTTTACCTGTTAACATATTATGCTATTTTAATGTTTTTGAAAGAATTTCTTTGATAGTCTCGTACTGTTTTCAAAGTTGAACTAACGTTTTGTTTTGTCTCTGCAGTTGTTGACGTTCAGAACGTTCAACTTGCGCTCTATCGTTACGATAGAGAGAGAATTTTCACGGTGTCACGTTGCAGTAAGAGTAAACCGATTCTAGCGTTTTGTTCATTCTTTCTTAGCTTAATGGTTTTAATCTAATAAAGGAACTTTTTATTTGGGAAATCTTTCAGTTTTTTTCCTTTAACAATAATATGTTTTAACGATATATATGATTGGGCTCATCTCTCAGGTTCTAAGTCAAGAGAGAGAGAGAGAGATAGAGACGGAGGGAGAGAGAGGAGGATAAACGTTTCGTTCAAGCGAGTAACGTTGTTATCGTTTTTGCTCTTCTCCCTAGTCTCTTAAGGGGAAGAAGGTAAACGTTTCTAGAGTTTTATTCTTGTTCTCAAGCTTTATGCGGTGAGAGATTTTAAACGTAGTTTATTTGATCTAGTGTTTAGTCTCTTTCCAGCCACTGAATTATTTATCTTTCATTATATTTTTCTGTTACATTGTAATTCTGTTTTCGCAATTACTAACTTTTAAGGAAGGATAGAATTGCGTGTTTCAGGTACAAACCACTTAAAGTTTCGAGTTCAGTGAAATATGTGCAAACAGAAAATCAAAAGTGATAAGTGATAAGCGCAAAGTGTTACAGTGTTGCGTTCGAGGGTTCGTCTGTTCGTGCCAGTTGTTCGCCTAGTCTGGGACCTCTTACAAGCTCCCAAGCCCAGGGGAGAAGTAATGTCGAAGGACTTATGGGTTCAGCAGGCCTTGATCGACGAACAGACGTTTCCCTCCGTGGTTTCGGGTGTATCTACACACGTTGCCGACGTGATCACCCCACCCACACAAAGACGAGAGAGCCCTTTTATTCCTTGTCTGCGGAAGAGGTTTCTCGCAGAAACCATGGACCAAATCTTACAGCTTTTAAGTGCAAGTCGGTCCCATCCGCGCAAGTCCAACTCCTAGGTGTAGCCATTAGCACTGGGTCAGTTCGGACTTGCTGCAGTACGACAACTGCACACCTCCCAGAGAGAGTGTGGTATCGCAACAGGCAGTAGCTCCGTCTGTTGCCGCACCAGCTGTTTTAGACCCTCAGTCTCAACGGACAGTAGCTCCGTTTGTTGTTGTCTTTCTTAAACTCTAGTGGTCTATGCTGCAGACAATGCAGTCTCAGCTGGCGGTGTTGATGCAGGAGTTTCAGGCAGAGAAGGTTAACACACCTCCTCCTGCGAGCGCTCCTCCACCTCTACGCAGTCTAGCCTGCCAGACGTATGATGTTGAGGTTCCTCAAGCTACCTCCATGCGTGAGCTGCCGCATTGGGAGTTGCCAGATACCAGCTCTGTGCAGCAACCTCCACTTTCCTTGAGGCAGGAGCCTCTTGCCACGCGGCAACCTCCTCAACACTTGAGGCAGGAGCCTTATGCTTTGCAGCAACCTCCTCTACCCTTGAGGTAGGAGCCTCATGCGTTGCGACTACCTCCTCCATCCTCGAGGCAACAACCTCTTGCGGTGCGACAACCTCCACCATCCTCGAGGCAGCAACCTCAACTCCACCTCTGCGCAGTCCACCCTGCCAGAC
This sequence comes from Palaemon carinicauda, assembly GCF_036898095.1. Lineage (NCBI taxonomy): Eukaryota > Metazoa > Arthropoda > Malacostraca > Decapoda > Palaemonidae > Palaemon > Palaemon carinicauda. Next base: position 65,722,672 of record NC_090726.1, on the reverse strand, counting down.
GTATGATGTTGAGGTTCCTCAACCTAGGGAGTTGCCAGATACCAACGCTATGCAGCAACCTCTTGCGTTGCGGCAACCTCCACCATCCTTGAGGCAGCAACCTCAACTCTTGCGGCAGCCACCTCCACTGAGGGAAGAGCCTCAACTCTTGAGGAACCTCATGCTATGAGACTCTTGAGGCAGGAACCTCACAGGAGCCTCAATGGGCTCTCGTGGCATGGTTGGTTTCGACCTGGCCTTTCATTAGAAGGGGCTAGCGTTCGATCCCAAGTATGAGGTAGAAATTTATTTCTATTTGAACACGATGTTGTGTTGATATTTATCCATATTGACTCATTAGGGGTAATTTGAATGAATTACTGCCAATTGTGTCACGTGGTGGCCCGGGGAAATCTGGTAAAACTCGCTGATAAAGATACTGATGTCTCACCAGGTAAATCCTCGGACAGCTAGATTAGTGTCAGGTTCAGATTTCCTTTATTTAATCCTCCTCAAACCATGAGGCAGGAGCCTCATGCTATGCGGCAACCGCCTCAACCCATGAGGCAGGAGCATCATACTATGCGGCATCCTCCTCAACGCATGCGGCATAAGCCTCTTCCCTTGCAGCTTGAGCCTCATCCCATGCAGCATGAGCCTCATACCATGCAGCATGAGCCTCATCCCATGCAGCATGAGCCTCATCCCATGCAGCATAAGCCGCACGCCATGCAACATGCTCTGCTTACCTTACAGCATGCTCTACATACAGCATGCTCTGCATACAGCATGTTCTGCATACCTTACCGCATGCTTCTCAGTCACACATCTTTGGTTGTTGCCAACTCACTAGACTGTCAAACAGTTTCATAACGTTGCCTTCTAGTCTGCTGCTTTTGCACCAGTGAAACCCTCACTGAGAGAACTTAGCTTTTCTCGGATATGGTTCCTGTAGATGAGAAAGTGCTATTCTCCCTCCTTCTGATATTCCCTTGAGGAGAGGAGCCTTTAGCTGCGAAGCCTCCTATGGACTTTTATTTAAGCATAACATGCTTCCAGGGAAGGTAATGGTTCCACTTCAGTCGCTAACCCCGTCTGTTACCACACCTGCTCCCATAGACCTTGAGCTGTGTTGCAAGACATGCAGTCCAAGCTTAGTCCTTGTTAGAGGATTTTTTGTTTACGGAGTCAGTGTGTCACTGGGAAGACGTTCAACAACCAGCAGAAGTGACTTGTTGTGACGCAGTGCGGCAACCTCAGCAACCCGATAAGGAGTTGTCTGTACGACCCAGACAGTCTAGACAGCTTCGGGTTGTCACTGTACTTCCTCGCTTCCCCATGGTTGACAGTTCACAGACTGTGCATCAGTACCATGATCTTGTGTCCGGCTCCGTCAGACGACTAGCTTTTAAGAGCTCCCACAAGTCGTCGCTGTCTGGAGATTCTCAGATGGACTATGGATCTGACCAAGGAACTGGGCCTCCTGGTCAAATTTTGAGGAGTCCCAGCTCGTCCCATCCCAGACCATTGTCTACCTGGGTATGGATCTTCAGAGTCGAGCTTTTCGGGCTTTTCCGTCGGCCCCAAAGATCTACTAAGCCCTAGTTTGCATCCAGAACATGCTGAGAAGGAACCGATGCTCAGTCAGGTAGTGGATGAGTCTAACAGGGACACTTTCATCGCTGGCCCTGTTCATCGAGTTAGGGAGACCCCACCTCCGCCCCCTTCAGTATCATCTAGCGGCTCACTGGATTAAGGACATGACGCTAGAGACGATCTCAGTTCCTGTTTCCGAAGAGAGGAGGTCTACTCTCACGTGGTGAAAGAACAGCTTTCTTCTCAAGGAAGTCTACCTTTGGCTGTTCAGAAACCCGACCGCCGTCTCTTCTCTGACGCATCAGACACGGGCTGGGGTGCGACTTTGGATGGACAGGAATGCTCGGGAACATGGAATCAGGAGCTAAGGACACTTCACATCTTTTGCAAGGAGCTGTTGGCGGTTCATCTGGCCTTGATAAACTTCAAGTCCCTCCAGCTTAACTAGGTGGTGGAGGTGGACTCTGACTACACCACAGCCTTGGCTTACATCTCCAAGCAGGGAGGGACTCATTCGTGGAAGTTGTTCTAGATCGCAAGGGACCTCCTCATCTGGTTAAAAGATCGAAAGCTCACGCTGGTAACGAGGTTCATTCAGGGCGATATGAATGTCATGGCAGATCGCCTTAGCCGGAAGGGTCAGGTCATCCCCACAGAGTGGACCCTTCACAAGAATGTTTGCAGCAGACTTTGGGCCCTGTGGGGTCAGCCAACCATAGATCTGTTCGCTACCTCGATAACCTAGAGGCTCCCGTTGTATTGTTCTCCGATTCCAGACCCAGCAGCAGTTCACGTGGATGCTTTTCTGCTGGATTGGTCCCATCTCGACCTGTATGCATTCCCGCCGTTCAAGATTGTCAACAGGGTACTTCAGAAGTTCGCCTCTCGCAAAGGGACACGGCTGACGTTGGTTGGCTCCGCTCTGGCCCGCGAGAGAATGGTTCATAGAGGTACTGCAATGGCTGGTCGACATTCCCAGGACTCTTCCTCTAGGAGTGGACCTTCTACGTCTACCTCACGTAAAGAAGGTAAATCCAAACCTCCACGCTCTTCGTCTGACTGCCTTCAGTCTTTCGAAAGACTCTCAAGAGCTAGGGGCTTTTCGAAGGAGGCAGCCAGAGCGATTGCCAGAGCAAGGAGGACATCCACTCTCAGAGTCTATCAGTCTAAAGGGGAAGTCTTCCGAAGCTGGTACAAGGCCAATGCAGTTTCCTCATCCAGTACCACTGTAACCCAGATTGCTGACTTCCTGTTACATCTAAGGAACGTAAGATCCCTTTCAGCTCCTACGATTAAGGGTTACAGAAGTATGTTGGCAGCGGTTTTCCGCCACAGAGGCTTGGATCTTTCCACCAACAAAGATCTACAGGACCTCCTTAGGTCTTTTAAGACCTCAAAGGAACGTCGGTTGTCCACTCCAGGCTGGAATCTAGACGTGGTCCTAAGGTTCCTTATGTCATCAAGATTTGAACCTCTCCAATCAGCCTCTTTTAAGGACCTCACATTGAACACACTTTTCCTCGTGTGCTTGACAACAGCTAAAAGAGTAAGTGAGATCCACGCCTTCAGCAGGAACATAGTTTTCACATCTGAAACGGCTACATGTTCCTTGCAGCTCGGTTTTTTGCTAAAAACGAGCTTCCTTCACGTCCTTGGCCTAAGTCGTTCGAGATCCCAAGCCTGTCCAACTTGGTGGGGGACGAACTGGAGAGAGTACTTTGCCCAGTTAGAGCTCTTAGGTACTATCTAAAAAGGTCATAACCTTTACGAGGACAATCAGAAGCCTTTTGGTGTGCTATCAAGAAGCCTTCTCTTCCAAGGTCTAAGAACTCAGTTTCTTACCTATTCAGGCTCCTGATTAGGGAAGCACATTCTCATCTGAAGGAAGAAGACCTTGCTTTGCTGAAGGTAAGGACACATGAAGTGAGAGCTGTGGCTACTTCAGTGGCCCTCAAACAGAACCGTTCTCTGCAGAGTGTTTTGGATGCAACCTATTGGAGAAGCAAGTCAGTGTTCGCATCATTCTATCTCAAAGATGTTCAGTCTCTTTACGAGAACTGCTACACCCTGGGACCATTCATAGCAACGAATGCAGTAGTAGGCGGGGGCTCAGCCACTACATTCCCATAATCCCATAACCTTTTTAACCTTTCTCTTGAATACTTTTTATGGGTTGTACGGTCGGCTAAGAAGCCTTCCACATCCTTGTTGATTTGGCGGGTGGTCAATTCTTTCTTGAGAAGCGCCGAGGTTAAAGGTTGTGATGAGGTCCTTTAGTATGGGTTGCAGCCCTTTATACTTCAGCACCTAAGAGTCGTTCAGCATCCTAAGAGGACCGCTACGCTCAGTAAGGAAGACGTACTTAATAAAGGCAGAGTAATGGTTCAAGTCGTCTTCCTTACCAGGTACTTATTTATTTTATGTTATTTTTGAATAACTAATAAAATAAAATACGGGATACTTAGCTTCTTTGTTAACATATATGCTGGTCTCCACCCACCACCCTGGGTGTGAATCAGCTACATGATTATCGGGTAAGATTAATATTGAAAAATGTTATTTTCATTAGTAAAATAAATTTTTGAATATACTTACCCGATAATCATGATTTAATTGACCCACCCTTCCTCCCCATAGAGAACCAGTGGACCGAGGAAAAAATTGAGGTGGTGTTGACAAGAAGTACTGGAGTACCTGACCACAGATGGCGCTGTGTGTTCACCCCCACCTGTATAGCGATCGCTGGCGTATCCCGACCGTAGATTTCTGTCGGCAACAGAGTTGACAGCTACATGATTATCGGGTAAGTATATTCAAAAATTTATTTTACTAATGAAAATAACATATTTCATTTTCATGTTTCATGGGATATCATATGCTCTATTAAAGCATTTTTGTATTTTATTTTTCAATTTCTGAAGCATTTTAACAATCAACAATTACCAACTTATTTGTTTACCTTTTGTTTTGATCAGCTGACTCAAGGTCGTGCTACTGTATTGAAAGATTGCGCACCTTTATTTATGTAATTTCTTAAGTTATTTGGAATATCTTCATGATGATTATTACATTAGCTCCAATATGTTACAGGATATCATAGTAATCATACAGTTTGTTTATAACCATTTCTGGGCTCGAACCTGTGCCGCCCAGTGAATAAGCTCCATTTAAGCACTTATTCTTAGGTAATTTACTGCTAAATATACCAGAGAAAAAATGTAAAGGAGTGCTAGGTTAACTAGCTCGCTCACCTATTGGTGTCGGTATAAAATTGGGCGTATATTCCAGAGGTCCCGCACTATTTAGATTAATCCACGACAGAGAACCCCAATAGAGGAGAGCCGTTCAACCTCACTCGGTACTACTACAATGCATCCGCTCAGAACCCAACTCCGTTTAGCATGACTTGTGCAGTAACCCGCATTTTTCTAGTGCTCTCGAATTTTGGATATTTTCTAGTGAATTATGGCTTCTTCGTCGGTTTCCCAGGAGACACCGTCTAAGTTAAGTACCAAGCTGGGTTTTACTGTGTTTTGAGCAACCTAGATCGTTTAATATTTATATTATAGGAGTTTATTCTCTTCGTTCATACCGATCTTGCTTGATTTCACTACAGTTGGTACTCCTGTTTTTGAGAGCTTTTAATTTTCACTTGCGGTGTTACTATGTGTATTATTTTTATTATCAAATATTATTTGTTATTGTGAATATTCATTATTTAGCGTTTAGAATCCTCGTGGTTCAATTTTTGGGCCGATATCATTTACGTATCGCTATGGCTGCCGACCGTGCTAAGGCGGCAATGTTATTTTAGCCATCAGGTGTGTCTTTTGTGATTTAATTATTTATGTTGCATGCCTTGCCCAAAAATTTTCTATGTGTTTATTCATATATTTAACGCTATTATTATTTTTATAATGAATATTTGTGCCATTACTCCGTTTGATCTGTCTGGTTGGGGATCGTCAGTTGGTAGCCCTGCTGCCTCGTATCACGTGATCCTCCCCCACGCTCCCCCTCTAGCTAGGTGGGAGGCTAGGCTTCTCCCCCCTCCACTAAGGGACCGTTGCCTTCCCTCCTTTTAGAGGGGGTAGTTAAGTGTTTTTGGACTTTGTCCTCCGGGTGGCCCGGCGGTTTAGTGTCTGTCTAGTCTGGTTGGCCACCGGTCAACAGAGTTGGATCCCGGTGCACCCTATTTTATATTCACTTTTCATTCTGGCTTATGTTATACGAAACCCTCCGGGTTCGATTGGCAGTTCTTAGTTACAGTTCCGCCCCCCTATTATTTTATAACATTTCCTATGATGATTATATATGACAGATCACTACCCCGGAGTCTCTAAAGGAATTGGTATTGAATATACCTTTATTTCCCGGCCCGGGGTCTACCCCACCCCGGGAAATCAGACACTATGTGTCTTAATTCCATGTTATTGCATCCTTTTTTATGCTCCCGGCTTGACCGGAATGGATGGCTATACTTTAGTTTCAAGTTAGACTTATGTTTAGGCCTGGGACCCCCGGTCCCGCCCCTATGTAAGAATATTACAGTTAAGCTCTAACCTTGCGTTAGACCTATGTTAGGCCCGGGTCCTCCGGACCCGCCCCTATTAAAAAAAAAAAAATTATTTTTTACAGTCTAATCTTGTGTTAGACCTATGTTAGGCCCGGGTCCTCCGGACCCGCCCCTACTTAAAAGAATAGTACAGTTAAGCTCTATTCTTGTGTTAGACCTATGTTAGGCCACTTAAAGAATAGTACAGTTAAGCTCTAATCTTGTGTTAGACCTATGTTAGGCCCGGGTCCTCCAGACCCGCCCCTAATTAAGAGAATTACAGTTTCTCATATACTATTCTTTTTACAGATGGTGCATTGTCTGACGCCGGCCTGTGCAGCTGTTCTGCACCAGCCTTGTGGCCACTCCGTCTTCCGATCTCACGCCCCTTGTGGGGTTCAACTGGAAGACGTTGTGGTATGGCACCCGGATAACTGTGTGATTTGCTTCGACCTCATCACTACCCTTGGATCTGACTCGGTGAGTCCCGTTGGCTATATAGCCTTCTTATTTTATTTACTATTAGTAAGATATCTATGGTCTTGAAGGACCATTGGGAGTCTCCCTTTTATAATTCCCCCTATTATTTCAGGCATCCCCGGAGCAAAAGTCTGCGGCTCGGGCCACACTGAAGGTGTGGATTGGTGGGTTTGCCCGGAATGTAAAGTCTAAGCGGCCGTACGTCCTATCTGAGGACTACTGCACCATGGTTTACCCCAACGCCAAGTCTTCAGCTGCTGTGGCTAGGCATGTGGCAGCTCCCATCATTGCCCACATTGATGCCACTATAACGGGTCTCATCGACCCAGAGCAAGATCCATCGGACGCCCCCGGAGGTCTGGAGGACAATGTTGCCTCCATGAACCTGGACGTCGAACCAATGTTGCTAGACGAGCCGGATACAGGTAGGGTGGTAAGTGAGGCAGGTGTGTCCGGCGCTGAGATTCCTATCCTCAGCCCCGCTCTTTCTTCTTCTTCTGATCGCTCTTCCTTTCTTGGATTTTCTGGGGACCGTGATTCGTCTCAACGTTCATACCCGGTTCCCCCTAAGGATAAGTCTACTTCAAGGACCTTACCCAAAGCTCGCAAGCCTCACAAGACTTCTCATGGCTCTAAACATGGTACGAACCCGTCTTCAAAGACCTCTGGTTCCTCCTCTAAGTCTCACGACCCGGGAGTTCCTTCCGCCCCTCCTGCTGCTAGCCCGGGCCTTTCCGAATCAGCTATGCTTCGCATCGTGTCGGAGATGCAGGAAAAGTTGGTTTCGGAGATGCAGTCGAGGATGGACACGATGTTCTCTAACTTCGGTCAGAGAATTGGGGCTTTAGAGCAAGGAGCTCCGGAGAGAGTCCAAAGCTCTCTCATACCGGATGCCTCTAAGCTCCCGCCGTTTGCCAAGAACAACCCCTGGCGGATGGCTCTTCATTCCCCGTTCTCAGACGGAATGTTGACTCTGGAGGGCCTTGGCACTCGTCCTCTAGAGGACTTTGAATTCTTTCCTCCGGGTCTGGGATTTCCATTTCATGGTTATGCCAGACTTACCGAGGAAGCTTTAGTCCGATTAGACAAGGTCCCCAAAGAGACGGTCATCTTCCCGAAGGAGCAAGCCCAATCTGTTTGGGCCAGATTTTTGAATGACATCGGCTGCACTAACACCATGCTGACGCCTCATAAAAGCTCCTTTACGATGTTCTTAATGGACAAGACCACCTTGACTCCATGCGTCAATAAGGTGGCAGAGCTTGCCTTTCAATATGCTCTGGAGGAGAAGCCCTTGCCTCCCATCCGAGAGGTGGATCCAATCTCCCTCCTTCTTCCCTCAGGTATTGAGTGTTGGGACAACGTCCATACCACCTTTACCTCCGGCAAGCTTGCAGCAGACTGTGCCTCAGTCTTGTTTAGTGAGAAGCTTCCCCGTCTCCCGGAATCTCTCATTAAACAGGAATATGATTCCCGCCTACGTGTGGGCCGTACTCTAAACCTGGCCACATCCACGGAGTCGATAGCCTTGACTTACGATACGGAGAGTATTTTTAAGTCTCTCAACAAGGCTACGTTACAGTCGTTATATTATGACTTGTATGACTTTGCTACTGCTAAACGCAGATGTCGCAAGCATGTTCTAGCTGAGGCGACGATTAGGCATGAACCTAATAAACTCATCCGGTCCTCCTGTTGGGGTTCAAATCTCTTCCCCGAGGATCTCGTAGAGGAAGTCTTGGCGGAGGCCACTAGGGTTAATCAGAGCCTTAAAGCCCGTTGGGGTTTGACCCCTAAACGCAAGTATGACCCCGCAAATTATCAAGCCCGGGGTAGGAAGAAGCTTAGACCATATACCTCCACCCAGTTCAGGCAACAACAGAGTGCTTCATCCAACTTCCGGCTGCCTCTTCCTCCATCTTCTGTTGCCCCTGCACAGCCTTCCACCTCTCGGGCTCCTTCGGATGACTATGTCACCGTTCTGCTACCTAAGAGCCAGCTTTCTGGTGCCTCCGCCACTTCCCCTGCCTTTAACCAGTCCTACGAGGCTCATAGCTCTTCCCAGAGTTATGGTAGAGGTAGAGGCTACCACCGTGGCTCTAACCAGAACAAAGGCAGGGGAAGAGCCTTTCGCAGAGGAAAGAACTTCCGAGGCGGACGTGGAGGCAACTCCTCAAACCAATACTGAGGTGCAGCAGGTAGGGGGGAGGCTCTATGCCTTCCGCAACAAATGGAGGTTCAGTCCCTGGGCGTTCAGTATCATCTCCAAGGGACTAGGGTGGAGTTGGATTCAAGGACCTCCTCCTCCGAACAAATTTCGTCAACATTCCACTCCGGACCTGGTCGAATTTGTCCAGGATCTTTTACAAAACAATGCCATACAGTACAAGAAACGAAACATCTGAAGTTTCAAGGTCGGCTGTTCAGTGACCCGAAGAAGGATTCAGACAAGAGAAGAGTGATTCTAGATCTATCCCTTCTCAACTTGTCCATTCAATGCGACAAGTTTCGAATGCTTACCGTCTCGCAGGTGCGGACCTTACTTCCCCGTGGGGCCGTCACCACCTCTATCGATCTTACAGACGCCTACTATCACGTCCCGATAGCGAGACACTTCCGTCCGTACCTAGGCTTTCGCTTAGGGGACAAAAGTTACTCCTTCAAGGTGATGCCTTTCGGGCTCAACATTGCCCCAAGGATCTTCACAAAGCTAGCAGAAGTCGCTATCTGGACGACTGGCTCATTTGGTCAGACACCTCCCAAAATTGCCTAAAAGCCACTCACAAAGTCATCCATTATCTTCAATCTCTAGGCTTCCAGATCAACTTCAAGAAGTCCCGTCTTCTTCCAAAATCGAAGTTCCAATGGCTCGGCCTGCAATGGGATCTTATATCTCATACTCTGTGTCTTCCCAGACCCAAGAGGTTAGAGATTGCAAGGAACACCAAACGCTTTCTCAAAGACAAAGTAAGTTCCAGACGGCTTCAAGAGAAGATTCTGGGGTCCCTTCAGTTTGCCTCAGTGACGGATCTTCTTCCGAAGGCAAAATTGAAAGATATCAATCGTGTCTGGCGTTCGAGGGCGAACCGGAAGCTCCGGGACAGGAAAGTCCGCCTTCCTCCCATTCTACGGGAAAGACTTCTTCCTTGGACAAGAGCAAACAGTCTGTCAAAGTCAGTTCCCCTTCGATTTCCGCCCCCGGAATTAATCATTCACACAGACGCATCCCTATCAGGTTGGGCGGCTATTCTCAGCTCAAGAAAGTTCAAGGTCTTTGGACTCCCTTGTTCCGCCATTTTCACATCAATGTGCTAGAGGCCATGGCAGTTCTTCTAACCCTGAAACGTCTCGCTCTTCCCAAGAAACAACACCTTCGTCTGGTCCTCGACAGCGAAGTGGTGGTCCGCTGCCTCAACAGAGGCGGGTCAAAGTCAGGGCCTCTGAACCATGTTCTAGTAGCCATATTCTCCCTAGCAGCCTCGAACCGTTGGCATCTTTCAGCTGTCCACCTGGCGGGAGTCCGGAATGTAGTGGCAGACGCCCTGTCCCGGACCTCCCCTCTAGAATCGGAATGGTCACTCGATCTAAAGTCATTTCGGTGGATTCTCTCTCAGGTTCCCGGTCTCCAAGTGGACCTCTTCGCCACGGAATCCAACCACAAATTGAGAGTATATGTGGCTCCCAATCTAGACCCTCAGGCTTACGCCACAGACGCCATGTCACAGAATTGGGACAACTGGGAAAAGATTTATCTCTTTCCCCCGGTGAATCTTTTGCTGAAAGTTCTAGACAAACTGAGATCCTTCAAGGGACAAGTAGCCTTGGTCGCACCCAACTGGCCCAAGAGCAACTGGTATCCTCTCCTGCGGGAGTTGAGACTATACCCTCACCCGATACCCAATCCGGTTCTGTCTCAGATAGTACAAACACGCGTTGTGTACGCTTTCTCAAACATTCAGAGCGCCCTAACTTTATGGACTTTATGAAGTTTGCGGCTATGCATGGTGCCAATATTGATTCTCAAAACACCTTGTTCCTAGAATCAGATAAACGGGATTCCACCATCCGTCAGTATGACTCTGCAGTTAAAAAGTTGGCAAAATTTTTAATAGACTCAGACGTGAACTGTATGAACTTGAACCTTACAGTCACTTTCTTTAGATCTTTATTAGAATCAGGTCTGGCAGCCAATACTAGTCACCACTATTAAATCGGCTCTGAAAAAGATCTTCCTAGTGGGTTTTAACATAGACTTAACCGACTCTTTGTTAGCTTCAATTCCGAAAGCTTGTGCCAGACTGAAACCGGTTACTCGTCCTACCCCGGTGACCTGGTTCCTTAATGACGTACTCAAATTGGCTTCTGATACCATTAACAGTTCTTGTGATTACATGCCCCTTCTCAGGAAAACACTTTTCCTAGTGAGCTTGGCTTCGGGGCAAGAATTTCTGAATTGGCAGCCTTGTCGAGAGACCCGGGTCATATTGACTTTCTGCCTTCAGGAGAGGTCCTTCTTTCTCCTAACAAATTCTTTTTGGCTAAGAATGAAGACCCTCAAAACAGATGGACCTCCTGGAAATTGTTCCCCTCACGCAAGATCCGTCGCTGTGCCTGTCACTACTCTTAGGTCTTATCTATCCCGGACCTCCTCTAACTCCTCGGGGCCTCTATTCGTTAGAGAACAAGGCGGTACCATTACTATTAAAGGGATCAGGCAACAAATTTTGTATTTTATTAAACAAGCTAACCCTGACTCTTTTCCTCTTGCACATGATATCAGGGCGGTTGCCACCTCGGTGAACTTCTTTCACCACATGAATTTTACAGACCTTTCCAGGTATACAGGGTGGAAATCACCGTCAGTGTTCAAGAAACACTACCTTAAACATTTGGAAGCCCTAAAATTTTCTACAGTAGCCGCAGGGAGCGTAGTTACTCCCGAGTAACTCACAGGTTAATGCCTTGACTCTTTATCTCTCCCTCTTACCTGCCTCATTTATACCCTATTGTATTCGTTGGTCTCGCACCTGAATACTGTTATTATATTTGTAAATTTTATGCTCCTGAGTATCTGTATATATTATCACTCACGGCATTATTATACCTACCTTATTGGATTTATGTTCATATTTAAGATACCCTTATAATTGTTTTTTGGTACTCATCTCTGATTAAAGCATCCTGTATTT
>NC_090726.1:65689713-65710373 GCF_036898095.1 Palaemon carinicauda | reverse complement strand
AAGTGAACAGATTGCCGTCTAAAAAATCCTAATTTTTTCATGTTTGAGTGATGAAAGTCTTATTATTAAAGATAGCAATTTTTCTTATGAAATATTATTAATGTCTATCTCTAAAGAATTTTTTTATGCGAGAGAGAGAGTGTACTTTTGTATGCATGAGTATGGGCTTTTAACACTTTCTTTCCTCAACATATATCAGGGCCTGTTCTCTCAAATCCAGAAATATATACACTATTGTAAATGTACTAACTGCCAACACATGAGGAAGACTTATGCTAGCTTAATATATTCTCATCCATGCACTTTCTTGATAAAGTTTACTCTTAAGGCATATTTATTTATTGTCCTACACTTTGTGCATCTTTGAGTAAAATCGCTGCCTAGAAGTTTTAATATATAAACCAGCATACAAAACTACGATGAATATAACTGAGAAACTTGCAGCAAATGTTTATGTACAATATGATCAAATAAAGAAAATAGTGTATTAGATTTTAGGGATTCTAGCATAAATATATCTTAAATTCTTGAAGAAATGGTACATAAATATATACCCTTCTCAGAAAACTGTTGCATAAGGGACCGGATGTGCTAGCGTAAATATAAGGAGTTTTAGCAATAAAACATTTTCATAAGAAACTTTGAAACATAAAATATAGATGTACTCCTAGGCATGAATGCAATATTCTGAATTTCCAAAATTTCAAGCAAGAGTTTGTGAGAAAAGATTTCAAGGCCAGTGGTCAGGATAAATAATTTTTCATAACTCACCAGTACAGTAATTGGCAAATACATGGCTAATTAGTTTTTAAGTAATGTTGAGAATTTTACTTTCATACAAGGTTAACTGGCAACAAAGTGTTAGGATTATAATTGTGTATGGTTAGCTTCATTATCTCATACGTGTTTCATAATCTTTACTATTTTTCATAATAGCTCATGACATTCAAGTTTTCTATTTTTAAACATAAAACTTACCCACTGGTTATATAAGAATGGCTAAAGTCCCTGGACTTTAGCCATTCTTATATAACCAGCGGGTAAGTATGTTCAAATTTTTTTTTTTTTTTTTATTTTTTTTTTATTTTATGTATGAAAGGCTTTATGTATGAATTCTCATTTAAATCTCTAAATGCGAGTTGTTTAATTTTGGCTTTTTGTTTCTTTACAGATCAATGGAGTGAAGTGGAAGTGTTAAGAGGCTGCGAAAGATAGTGCTATTACTTTGGCATAACACCCTGTCCAGATATTTGCAGTCTTGGCATGCTGGGCAGGTACTAACTTTTGTCTGACTTTGTTGTAGTAGTCAGGACACAGCTGGTGTTAGCACTGTCTGATGTTTTCCTCCTTCATTTTTAGTTCTCATTTTCTGTTTATTTCTACATCTTACATAGAGGAAAATAGACCAGGGGTTTTATGTTTTCAGTCAGATTATATTTCAGTCATTTGGAAAAATTGATGCTAGATTTATGTTCATCTTTCCAGGATGTTGAGAAGCAAAGCTGGGTTTGTATGTATTTTGCTCACTTTTATGTACTTTCATTTAAAAAAATAGTGTTAGGAGCCAAGTTCAATCTTTCAAGTTTGTTTATTTTAAGGCTTATATATACTTATTCATATACTTCAGAGTGAACTGGTACTTAAAATGTACCTTATATTCTGAGTTCTGTGACATAGATTAAGCATGGTTATTTTTTTCCAGTGTTTAAAGTTGGTTGTAAAGGAAATTAGAATGCTGCACATGTTATTACCCATTAAAGAAAGCTTTCAGAATTTTTGTTATGAATACATTATCCATGTGCAAAGTAACTTTGTATGCCTAGGAAATAAAATATTGACATGGTCACACAGACAAGCCTTTCATATTCCACATGCCTGAAGGTTGATGGTATGGGAGTATTTGTGTAACTATCCTTTTGGTAGCCATGTGCTGATGTATATTTCTACGCGCACAGGGCGTGGCAGTTGTTGCTGTTGTGTTGCTGTGGAGTATGGCGGGTTGCTGTAGTGCAGTGTTATGGCGGGAGCCGAGGCAGAGCCAGTCAGGCATGCAGCCGTCGGGGGGGCCGCAGGGCGCAGTTCTGGCTCGCAGGGCACCAGATCACTCCTCCCTACCCTTAACCATTTCTACACCTAACATTTAGTATTCAGTTACTCCACACCTTTCTTTGACCTTACTTTTCCTCTTATTTTACTTTTATCATTATTCTCTAAGCCTCCTAATTTAAGTGTTTTTCCTACAAACCCACTATTTTCTAAAACTATTATCCTTGCTATCACATTGTCCTTCTGTCTTGTTTTGCATATTGATGCACCAGTAGAAAGTGCATAAGTATAAAGAACAAAACCTTTTAGTTGTCATTATTAGGGAATATCCTCTGTGCTCATGTTAGAATAATCTTAATGAACCAAGATTGGATAAGGTTTAACATAACAAAGCTTAAATTTTTCTATTCTAACTGCTGACTGTGGTGCCCTGTGATGCTGAGGAGGCGACTGGCAGCTGTGTGCGGTCACCTGACTGGTGATACGCTACAGCTGTGGTAATCAGAGTAGATGCTGGGGACTGGGGTTTGATGAAGACAGGGAAATACAATGGGAACACAGCTAATGGCTCCATGCAGGCTCTGAAGTGAAAGTTAATGCGAAGTTGAATTATATCCCATTAGCTCATTTTATGGGATAATCAAGGAAAGACTAACTTTCACTCCATTTTTTCCACAGTAGTAGCCTTTGTTCTCCAAGTCTGAAATTTATTTTTTCCCTCAATACATTGTATGTATTGAAATAAGACATGGATTGGATATCAACTTTAAAATTTTGTCATCAGTGTTCACATTACCATCTTAATTGTGAATCTTAATGCCTGCCCCCTGTATTGATATTTTTCTTTTGTGCAATCTTTAATGGGAAGGGGTTTTAGAGCTTGTTAATCTCTCTTCCCTTTCAGGTACATTGTTTCGATTACCATGGTTTCTTTTTTATTATTTTGTCACCTAGAAATTTTAACTAAAGGGGTAATTTGGATGGTTCTCTGGATAGAGATCTTGAATGGCGTTATATTTTTGTAAGGATGAACTGAATAAGTACTTGTAAATTTGGAAACATTGTTTAATATATTTTGTAACTAAAAGTTAGTGCAGTATAGGTCTTTATCACAAAGGCCATAAAGTAGGGAAAGTTACTTTGTTCTAATGTATTAGCGTGAATTGGAAGTTCCTTGGTAATTTTAAGTTTATATTGCTTGCAGCAGTTAACTTCATCCTTGGTGTTGAATTTGTAAGTGAAGGCTTTTAAATTTGAAGGTGTTCCAAATGCACTACTGTTTTAATCTTGATAAAAAAAATTCCATTCCTGAAGGTTTCTGTAATTCATGCATAACCAGATTACAATATTTTGTCCCTCAGTAATATCAGTGAATGATCTCTGTAGCTGCAGCATAAAGCCATTTTGTAAGGTAAGTACTGTAAGTTCAATAAAAATCAGGCTTGGAATCGAGTCTTTCTTTGTAACCTTTCAAGTATTCTAACAGTTACCTGATTAGGAAAATTACCATTGTGTTATCTAGTCAATTGATATGATTTTTCTTACTAGTGAGTTGATAATTACAGTTTCACCTGCAACCTTTTAAAAACACAGGAAAACTTTTATAGTAAATCATTGAAGGATTTTTGTTCTCATGAACTCGTGTAGAAATGATGCCATTACTTGTTAACACTTCCGGATACCTAAGGGAACAAATCAAAGGATAATGAATAGCATGGCAGAAATTGTGCCTTAAATTTAAGTCAGCCAATTATTTTCTACGTAGGTCTTGATTGCAGTTAAGTAAATTTACATTGAGTTACAGTTGAAAAGTAAAATTCATTGTCTGGATGTAAAACATGCTGGTGTTTGTATAAAAGGGATGATTTTGCATATACTATTTGTCTAGATTTATAGGGCTTATTTTATGCATGTGCCAATTCAGGATAACATTCACACAAATGGTACTCATGATGGTAAATGTCCATGAAGGGAGATTACAAAAAAAAAAAAAAAAAAAAAACTTTCATATTTGGAATCCATAGTTGAAGGCAGGCATGTGCAACTGTTCATCAACTTGGTGGGATCCACATTTTACTGTATCAAGTAAGCTAATACAAATGCAATTGATGAAATTTTCATTGCAGCTCATAATTTTTGGAAATTTCAATTACATTATTGAGCTTTGTATTAAAGTTGATTATCAAGAAGTAGCGTACTGTATATGTATGAAGGGGAAAGTATGTCCATCAGTTACTCGTTCACTTATGTTGTTAACACAGTTCCATACCTCTCAAAGAAGGTGGAGGGAATTCCAGTCAAACTTTCAACATACAGTATTTGTGATATGCCTTTTCATACTTTCATGGAGGTATTCATAGGTGTGCAAAATGAGGAGGTCTCCTTGTCTTTAGATTTCTCATACAAGATGTAATCATTTGAATTTGTGGGGGAAAGCCATCATATGTTAATGTTCATAAAGGGAATCTTGTTATCAATTAACCATTTGTCTTGCTCTTGGAATACAACTCATTTGTGTTATAAGGTAAAGATATATGCAACCCCTTGGTATTAATCCTAGCCTCTTGCTCTGCACATGCTTATTCCCCACAACCCCTTTGGAATTAATCGTAGCCTCTTGCTGTGACCCGGTTTATTCCCCACAACCCCTACGGTGTTAATCGTGGCCTCTTGCTCTGCACCTGTTTATTCCACACAACCCCTTTGGTATTAGTCGTAGCCTCTTGCTCTGCATGTCTATTCCCCACAACCCCTACGATGTTAATCGTAGCCACGTGCTTATTCCCCACAAACCCTTCGGTATTAATTGTAGGCTGTTGCTTTGCCCCTGCTTATTTCTCACAACCCCTTTGGTATTGATCGTAGCCTGTTGCTCTGCACATGCTTATTCCCCACAGCCACTTCGATATTAAGTAGCCTCTTGCTGTGCCCATGCTTATTCCCCACATCCCCTTTGGTATTAATCGTGGCTTCTTGCTCTGCACATGTTCATTCCTGACAACCCTTTTGGTGTTAATTGTAGCCTTTTGCCTGCACTAGCTTATTCCCACAACCCCTTTGGCATTAACTTGTAGCCTCTTGCTCTGCACCTGCTTATTCCCCACAACCCCTTTGGTATTAATCATAGCCTTTGCTGTGCATCAGCTTATTCCTTACAACCCCTTCGGTATTAATCTGGCCTCTTGCTCTGCACATGCTGATTCCCCACAACCCCTCCGGTATTATTTGGAGCCTTTGGCTCTGCATATGCCTATCCCCCACAACCCTTTTGGTAATTATTGTATCTCCTTGCTCTGCACATGCTTATTCCCCACAACTCCTTCGGTATTATTTGGAGCCTCTGGCTCTGCACCTGCTTATTCCCTACAAATTGTAGCCCCTGGCTCTGCACATGCCTATCCCCCACAACCCGTTTGGTATTAATTGTATCTTCATGCTCTACACGTGCTTATTCCCCACAACCACTTCAGTATTATTAGTAGCCTCTTGCTCTGCACCTGCTTATTCCTCACAAATTGTAGCCTCTTGCTCTGCACCTGCTTAATCCCCACAACCCCTTCGGTATTAGGCTGGGGTCATGCAGCTGTAACTAAGGTCTGCGACTCTCTTGGATGTTAGAAACCAGGCATATTTTTTGGTATCGCCATTCTACAACGAATCCCCCTCGAATATGTGCAGAATATCGAGGGATGGTTGCTCAACATACCGCAATGCCCGGCGAGGTATCGTACATGGTTAATCCAGTCGAAACCACGTTTCGAACATTTTGGTCTGTCCAAAACTGTGGCGACCTTCCGCTGCGACTCAGCTGTGAAACTTCGCAGTGGAGTCTTTGGCTAATCGTACCTCGCTACGACTTGGCAGCGATTCCTTTGCAACAATTGCAGGTATGTACGACAAAATCGTTGAAGGATCTAGCTAGTACAGTACTGTATATGGAGCCTGCGCTCTGGCAACACAGCGTCACAAGTTCACAACCATGTGACGTTTCCTGCTCTTTTAAAAGCAGTGATAAAAGTTCTGCCACAGTTCGCAGGTTGTTCAACTCTGGTCACTATGAATAAAATCATTAAAGGAAACAAAAGTGAACAAATAAAAGCTGTAGTCATTATCAATGACTTAAATATGACATAAAGAATATGAATACATAAAAAGATGTTGAATGATTACTGTGAAATTGATAAAGAAAACAAACGTGAATAAAGAAATTTTAAATCAATATCAATGACTTCAATAGAAAATAATGAATTGGATTTTAATTCCAACCTTACTTATATTTAATGAACAAAACAATTACTCAACAACCAAAACAACTTGCATCAAATGGTAGATCCACTAATAAAACTTTGTGATATTGCCCTACATTACCCTCTTCCCTAGACATGTCCAAATATACAGAATAATATAAATTAGATCACTTATCACAAAGGTAGACGTTGACGTGTTCCAAAATTGTCGTGATCTTGGAGATTGAACGTTAAGTTTAGTTCAGAGTTAAATTCCTAAGACGCCGCCGGTCTTTCCACTGTTCGCCGTGGCTGTGGTAACCTCGGAGGGAATTCTTACCTTTGACAGGTACATATTACGCACGCGCGAACTTAAGGCCTATTAGGCAATTGCTATTTTAAGTCATTTAATTAATATATTTAATTTTATTCTACTTATTCATTAACGCTAATAGTTACTATACTAAGTAGCTAAGTTATTTACTTACTCTTAATTTATTAAGAAAAATAGGTAAAGCTTCGAGTCAAGCTATCGACCAAACGGCTATTCCCCACACTCGGACACAAGTATCAAGCCTTTCTAATTTAATTAATTAATTTAACGTTAACTGTATTCCTTATAAGGAAACCGTTTCGCTTTCCATTTCTTTTGCAACTCATACCTCTAATTTATTTTTGGTTTCTAACAATAAGAATAGATGGAAAGATGTTGAATTGTAACTGAATGAAATCAACAAAGAAAACTAATGTGAATAAGTAAAATATGCTATTGTAAGGATATCACTTCCTCCGTCGTCCAGCAATTTCACCGAATTCTCTATTTTATTTAAATTCTCCTTTCGCCACACTGTGGCTAACTGTATATATTTATTCCGCTCCCTCAGAGCTACAATTTCATGTATTTATTATTTCATTACCTATTTCTATTGACTTGTAATTCAAGTATTTGTGCGTGTGTAAAAACACACATTTTGGTGGTTAGTTCAAGCCGAATTTGCGCCTGCGCGCATGCTACTTTTCCGTCCGCACCCTGTATTATATTCCCACGTATGTTTGAATAAACTGTCAGTTGTCGTTGGTGAAGCTTGTCTCACTGTCCTTACAACTGGTGACCCCGGAGTTGAAGTAGCATCAGCGGTTTTGGCTTTGCCATTAACGGACTTATTACGGCCGTGCTACCTTCTTTTACTCCGTTACCTTAGGCGTGAACTTCGGCCTTTGGTGCTCCCACACCTCGGTGCATGTAAGGCAGTAGGATGAGCTTAACCGACATATCAACTTCCCACCTCTTCGCCGACTCGTCGACTGACCACAATGGCGGATTCACCCCTCCCATCACGCCCAACGGCCTCGCCTCCACACCCAAAGTCAAACTGCCGCCGTTTTCTCAACACAACACCGCTTCCTGGTTCCTGAGAGCGGACGTACTCTTCCGAGTCACTAGGCTCAGCGACTCCTGCGCCAAGGCCAACATCGTTCTCACCTCCATCCCAGAGAAGGTATTCGACAAGATTTCCCCATGACTCGGCGGCCAGGCTGGCCAAGTTTCCTACGACGACCTGAGAACGAAACTCATCGGCATCTACTCACTCCGTTTCAGCAAGGGCACAGAAAGTCCTGGACCTCGCCGGCAAATCCATGGGTGACACCTCTCCTGTCGAGGCATGGGACGAATTAACCGGCCTGCTAATTCTCCCCGAAACCGACGGAGCGAGATTACCCTATCGTGAGATTTTCCTTCGACGCCTACCGCAGGACGTAAGGGCCCAATTGACGGACGCAGACGCACTTCCGATGAACAAACTCCTGTCGAAGGCTCAGAAGCTCCACGAGGCCTCCAAAGCATCATCAGTAGCGTCTTCGTTCTCCTCCTTCAGCTGCTCTTCCATAGACTCTTCAGCAACGGCTCCTGACGATGACGAGATCAACGTTCTAGCAAGAGGGAAACCACCGCAACCGACACGTCCGAACCCTAGGCCTAACCCAGCATGGTGCTTCTACCACCAACAGTTCGGCAGCGACGCCAAGAAATGTAGAGCACCGTGCAACTTCCCTAGAAGATGACGCCAGAAGAGACCACCTACCACCATCGCAGCTGCAGGAAACCAAAACAAGAATGGTTTCTATATCCTCGACACAGTCTCCAACCGTAGAGTCATGGTCGACACCGGCGCTATGCAGTCAACGTTCCCGCCGTCACAAGCCGACTTAGACCGTGGTCCCAGCAAAGACGCCCCCTCACTCGTCGCCGCCAACGGATCTCCCATACGGTGTTATGGGACCAGGACCCTCAGGATATCTATCATGGGCCGTTCGTATTCCTGGCCCTTCGCCATCGCTGACATCAGTCGCCCCCTCCTAGGTGCAGATTTCCTCGCTCACCACGGACTACTTGTTGATGTTGCTGGGAAACGCCTCATCGACACAGGAACCTGCCAGTCCCGCGCCTTAAGAGCCGGCCCTGCCACAATATCCGTATCCACTGTAACGACGCAGCCCTACGCCGACCTCCTGCAAGAATTTCCTGACGTTTTCAAGCCCGAGCTCCGACACTCGCCGGGATCCCCCTCCAAGCACGGGATCTACCACCACATCACGACAACGGGACCTCCTACTCACGCCAAATTCCGCCGCCTCCCGCCCCAGAAGCTGAAGGACGCCAAACGCGCCTTTGAGGACATGGAACGCATGGGTATCTGTAAGAAAGCATCGAGCCCCTGGGCATCTCCCCTACACATGGTAAAGAAGCCTGACGGGACCTGGAGGCCTTGCGGCGCCTCAACCTCATCACAACGCCCGACCACTACCCCCTGCCCAACATGCAAGACCTGACGAATGCGTTGCATGGCGTGAAATACTTCACCAAGATGGACCTTCTCAAGTCTTACTTCCAGGTCCCCGTATTTCCAGAGGACATTCCGAAAACTGCCATTGTGACACCGTTCGGATCCTATACCTTCGCATACTCAACCTTTGGTCTACGCAATGCGGGGGCGACCTTCCAGCGACTAATGGATAGCATCCTGGGCAACCTACCATTCTGTGTCTGCTACGTCGACGACATCCTGATATTCTCAAAGACCAAGGAGGAACACTGGAGGCACGTCCGCGCCGTCCTCAAACGCCTACAGGAGAATGGCTTGGTCGTATGTTTCGGCAAATGCACGTTTGGCGCGGAAGGAGTGGACTTTCTCGGTCATCGCGTATCCTCGTGCGGGGTAAAACCCATGACAACCAAGGTGGACGCCATCAGAAAGTTCCTGGTACCTACGACCACCCACCAACTTCAAGAGTTCCTGGGGATGGTCAATTACTACAGGTGCTTCATCCCCAACGTCGTACAGACCCTGACACCCCTCGACGACGTCCTGAAGGGAAAGGTGAAGAAACTTGAGTGGGGTTTTCCCCATCAAAACGCATTCACCTGGACAAAGGACGCCCTCGCAAAAGCCACCACCCTGGCTTATTTCGACGATAACGCACCCCTGCGACTGACGACCGACGCCAGCAGCGTCGCCTGTGGGGCTGTGCTGGAACAGCTCGTCGATGGTTCTCCTCGACCGCTGGCATTCTTCACCAGGAAATTGAAACCCACCGAAACAAGATACAGCACCTTCGACAGGGAACTCTCGCCGTTTACCTCGCCGTCCACCTCTTCAGGCACATCCTGGAGGGCACACTCTTCACAATCGCGACGGACCATCAACCCCTCGTACACGCCTTCACAAAATCGACAGACGTATAGTCCTCCCGACAACGTGATCTCGCAGCAATCGCCGAATTCGGGTGCACCATAAGCTACGTTCCCGGAAAGAAAAACCCAGTCGCGGACGCCCTTTCAAGGATTGAAATAGACGCAATCCACCTGGGAATCGATTACGCCAACCTTGCATCCGAGCAGCGCACCGACCAAGAGGCACAGGATCACCTGACGGGCCCATCCGTGCTCAAGATGACTGCGATTCCCCTAGGGCCAGCAGGAGTAACTATCCTCTGCGACACCAGCACCGGCCGCCCACGTCCCTGGATTCCAACTTCCTGCATAAGAAAAATATTCAACATCATCCATGGACTTTCACACCCCTCGGGACGCACCACTGCTCGCCTTCTGTCTGAAAAGTTCGTCTGGCCAGGGATCAAAAAGGACGCCCGGGAAAGGGGGAAGACATGCATCAACTGCCAATCAAGCAAAATCAGCCGCCACACCGAATCGGGGATAGGCGATTTTCCCCAACCGAAAAGACGTTTCGGTCACATACACATCGACGTTGTGGGACCGTTGCCGCCTTCGGGATCTGCTCGCTACCTGCTGACAATCATCGATCGCTCCACGAGGTGGTTGGAAGCATTGCCGATGACCGAAGCTACGACCCAAGCATGCGCCGAAGCCCTTTTGTCAAGCTGGGTGAGCAGATCTGGCGTTCCTGACGACATCACGACAGACAGAGGCCCCGCTTTCCTGTCGGAGATATGGCTCGCTCTGGCAAACCTGATGGGAACGACTCTCCACAGCACCACGGCATACAACCCCGCAGCAAACGGCATGGTCGAACGAACTCATCGCGCCCTCAAGGCGTCCCTGATGGCGAGCTGCACCGACGGGGACTGGAAATCACGACGTCCTTGGGTACTCCTCGGCCTTTGCACCGCCCCTCGCGCAGATGGCGAGCCATCGCACGCCGAAAAGGTTTACGGAGAAGCACTCGCAGTCCCCGGCGAATTCTTTCCCACATCAACCAACGACATGCAGCTGGATCATCTTAGGGACATCGCCAGGAAATTCAGGCCATGTCTTAAAACTTACCGGGACAGAACTAAGCATTTCAAGCCAAAGAACCTGGATGACTGCGGGTATGTTTTCGTCCGTGTCGACACTTATCGACAGCCGCTAACCAGACCTTATCGAGGCCCCTACTGAGTAAACAAGAAAACGATGAAAGCCTTCCTTCTCGACGTGCATGGCCAAGAAGACTGGGTCTCAATAGACCGCGTGAAACCGGCGTTTCTCGAAGGGAGCGACACTGCCTCCGCGGGACCTGGCAGATCCAGAGTGCCGCCTCAAAACAAGGCGCCCAATGAGAAGAAAAGCAACAAACGACGACGAGAGGTAGCGATCCAAACACCGACCGCCAACGCGCCCCTCCGTTCAAGAACAGGAGGAACCCTCCGACGCCTGAAACGATACGAAGATTAGTCTCATCAGCCCTCTACGCCGCCTGATGTGGTGCGTGGGGCGGGGGGGGGGGGGTGTACTTGTAAGGACATCACTTCCTCTGTCGTCCAGCAATTACACTGAATTCTCTGTTTTAATTAAATTCTCCTTTCGCCACACTGTGGCTAACTCTATATATTTATTCTGCTCCCTCAGAGCAACAATTTCATGTATTTATTTCATTACCTATTTTTATTGACTTGTAATTCAAGTATTTGTGCGTGTGTAAAAACACACACGTATTGGCGGTTAGTTCAAGCCGAATTGGCGCCTGCGCGCATGCTACTTTTCCGTCCGCACCCTATATTATATTCCCACGTATGTTTGAATAAACTGTAACCCTTTCAAGTTAAAAGCTATTATTGTTAATTCTAATTACCTAAATTAAAACTATATTCTTTTACGGGTTGCCCATTGGCAAGAGCCCGTGTCTTACATAAGGTAAGGCAATTACACACACATGAATAAACTGTCAGTTGTCGTTGCTCTACACACACATGAATAAACTGTCAGTTGTCGTTGGTGAAGCTTGTCTCACTGTCCTTACACAATCATCAATGATTTCAATGAAAAATAAAGACCATGAAAAAATGAAAAATCTTTGCCAATCGTGCATTCGCTGCCAAGTCTAGTGGAATTCTTAAGTCCTTGCCACAAATCTCTGAAATCTGCACTATAGGCTATTTTTTTATAGAGACTCACAGGGGTGCCCTTTTAGCTCGGAAAGGTTCCTGATACCTGATTGGTCGGAAGTATTTTTGTCCGAACACCTTCATTGTTCTCGAATAAATACCAACTACAGTGGTACCTCTACATACGAATTTAATTCGTTCCACAACCAACTTCGGATGTAGAAACGAATTTTCCCATAAGAATACATGGTAATTCATTTAATTCGTTCCTCAGCCTAAAAACCCATAATAAATCCTTAATAAATGGCTACACATAATTACATATAACAATAACATAACTGCATAATATGAAAGGAGCATGTAAAAAAGATAATTATAAAGAAATAAATAAAAAAAAAGTGTTTTATTGCCACTTTACCTTAGAGACAGGCCAACACAGGTGTAGGATTTGCTACGCCAGGAGGAGACGGACGATCGGCGAGAAGGTAGACATGGTGTTAACATGTTCTTTAAATAAATAAATTCTCTCTCTCTCTTTCTCTCTCTCTCTCTCTCTCTCTCTCTCTCTCTCTCTCTCTCTCTCTCTCTCTCTCTCTCTCTCTCTCTCTCTCTCTTGTTCTTCTTCACTGTTAGTGTTGGAGACGTCTATTAATTTTTTCTGAGAGAGAAAGAGATTAAACAAAAATGTGTTGTGTACATATGATTTTTAACAGCGTTAACGAGTTGAAAGACAGTTAAATGTAACTAAAAAAACAATATCAGCTAATCTAAATTCCTTTATTAACAAAAACAAATATTGATACAAACACACTTGTGCGTATGCGCAAACACACACACACGCACGAGGAGGTAGAGATGGTGACTGCAATAACATACCGTAACTTACACTACGGAAATTTTAATTTAACTTAGCTTATTTATTTTATTATTTTTATATTTCATATTTTTTACATTTTTTTTACATTTTTTTTTTATTTTTTATTTTCATCACTTTCAGTGACGAGTTACGGTATGTTATCGCAGTCACCATCTCTACCTCCTCCCCAACCGTCTCTCTTACTGCGTAGAAATTTACTTACTTTTACTTTTACTTTTAGGGGTTTATTTCTCGCCCTCCACCAAACACTAAAGGTCTGTTCAGGCGGGCCTTGGTGTGTGAAAAAATAATTTCTTTCCAGTTAATATTTTGCTCTGTATCGTTATCAGTTATTTCGCTAGCATTTGTATTCAGGCTTAATAGTTTTCAAGTCACTATTATAACACTTTATAAAAAGATAAGTCTTCAGGTTTTTCTTGAAAGCTGCCACATTATTGCTATTCTTGACATCGAGTGGAAGGTCGTTAAAGAGTCTCGGTGCAGCATAACTGAACGTTCTTCCTCCTATTGCATGATTCACACTAATTTCGAATAGTCTATGTGGGTCATCAGCATGTCTAACTCTTACAGCGGCGCTGGTAGCTTCAGGGTAGGGGACCAAGCAATCACGAAGATATTTAGGCTTATCACTTGTAAGTGCTTTGTGAGTCAACAAGCAAATTTTAAATTCAATTCTAGCCTTAACAGGTAACCAATGTAGATCAATCAATGCAGGAGTTATTCTCTCCCTTAGTTTAATGCCTTTTATCAGTCTAGCCGCCCGGTTTTGCACATTTTGAAGGTTTCTTAGTAGTGTATTGGGCAATTTGTAGTACAGAGAATTGCAATAATCAAGCCTTGATATTACATGACTCATCACTAAAATTTTTGTACTGCCCTCTGTTAGATATTTTCTAATAAATGCTATGTTTCTCAGGTGATAGTTACACACTTTCACTGTGTTCACAATTTGGTCCCTCATTGACAAATTACAGTCTATCAGTACACCCAAATTTTTCACAACAGGCACAATCCCAACATCAGCATCACCAATTTTTATACTTTGAATTAACTGGTAATTCTTCAAAGCCACCTTTGTGCCAAAGAACATACATTCTGTTTTATCATCATTTAATTTGACCTTTTCCTCTGCATCCATGTTTTTATTTCAGTCATTATCTCATCAATTTTCTTCTCTGTATCTTGTGTTGTTGAAATTGAGAGGTAAAACTGAGTATCATCTGCATATAGTTTAAAACCCACTTTTTGTTTTTTCAAGAGGTGTGATAGCTCGATAGTATGTATGTTAAACAAGATAGGGCCCAGAACACTACCCTGTGGTACACCCTTCATAAGAATTCTCTTATTGGATCGGTTTCCAGAAACTTCTACAATAGTCTTCCTGTTCACTAAGTAACTTCGCAAAAATTTCAGTGCTTCCTCAGTCACTCCAATAGACTTAAGTCGTCAAGTTCGTGCACAACAGTGTCAAAAGCAGCACTAAGATCTAACATAATTAAAATTCCACACTTTCCCCCATCAAGAAGACCTATCATATCATTCATTATTAAGCACAAAGTAGTTTCTGTAGAATGATTAGCTCTGTAGGCTGATTGATTTTCCTGGAATACCTCTAACTCGTCAATATGCGCCCATAATTGCTCACTTATGACTTTTTCAATAAGCTTTGATATGTAGGATAAATTTGAAATGGGCCTATATGAAATTAGCTCGTTTACATCACCTTTCCTTTGTAAATTGGTTTGATCAACGCAGTTTTTTGCACCTGTGTGTGTGTTTGTGCATACGCACATGAATGTGTTTGTATCAATATTTGTTTTAGTTGATAAAGGAATTCAGATTAGCCGTTATTGCTTTCTTAATTACATTTAATTGTTTTTCAACTCGACGCTGTTAAAAATCATATGTACTTTAAACGCATTTTTGTTTAATCTCTCTCTCTCTCTCTCTCTCTCTCTCTCTCTCTCTCTCTCTCTCTCTCTCTCTCTCTCTCTCTCTCTCGGAAAAAAATAATAGACGTATCTAACACTATAACAGCGAAGAAGAACGAGAGAGAGAGAGAGAGAGAGAGAGAGAGAGAGAGAGAGAGAGAGAGAGAGAGAGAAAGAGAGAGAGAGGTATTTTATTTAAAGAACATGTTATTGCTATGTTTAGAGAGAAACAGAAAAAGAGAGAAGTCTTATTTAAAAGAACTTGTTAATGCTATCATGGTTTTCTTTGCTTCACTTTTTTCTTTCTTTCTGTTCATCACGCTGGCCCTTCTCACAAATGATCGTTGCCAACAATCTCTTTGTCCTTTATCCCTATCAACAAAAGGCGTTCTATCTCTTCCAGGGTATTGCTAAGGTGTCTTGTAATAATGGTGATCACCTTCGATGGTTATTTGCTTTAATGGCTGCCTTCAGCTTGATGATCCTCGAGATCATAGGCCTATTCCGGCCATATTGTTTAGCCGTACAGTATCACTCACATGCACACTGCTCTCATGTTTTTCTATAATTTCTTGCTTCAATTCTAATGAAAGAATTGCCTTCTTCCTGTACTGAAACTTAGCTTCTTAGGCACCATGATTATAGGTAAAATCAAAAAGGAAATGTGAGAAAAGGAAGAAAATAAGCACTGTTAATAACAGACCAAACAGAGGACAACCACACGATACACACAAGAATAGAGAACTGAGCACTTGACACTCAATGGTGTAATGTTTACTTCGTGTGTCGAAATAAAATTCGGGTGTAGAGTAAAAAATTTGCTCGAATTTTACTTCGGATGTAGATACGTTCGTGTGTAGAGGTTCCACTGTAATGTGAATCGAAACTTATTTATTAACCTATATTTCTCCATCAGATATGTTTTGTCAATAAACAATGTGAAAGAATAAATATAAAGTATCGTCTTGGTAAGTCTAAACTTAATGACACAATCCGCCGAAGTCAACGACAACGGCTTATTTTCGGATGCACGCTTTGTAATTTTGTAATTTCTCTCATATTTTAACACAAATTGGGGGTAAATTACACTCGGCATAAGTTAAACATGTTATTATAAACTTTCTTTGAATGCCAGAATTTACCCAAAACATGGAATTAATAAAACCCGATATTTGTGAAAACTTATGGGGAGGTAAAAGAACAGCCTGTAGCGGCCTGGCGGGAAAACGATCCCTTCTGACTGTCGTAGACCCAGTTTTTTTCTTTCGTAATATAGTTTGGCCTATTCCTTTCAGTTTAAATAGCCTTGCATTGTTTCTCTTCGTATTATTTTGCTTAGTATTTTCCCACATTCCTGTTCCTCGCCTAATATATATCTATTTTCCCTGATACCTCTTCTTTCATATATGGGGTATCCGGACTACGATTCCTTATTTCTTATCCTCTGTCGAAAGTGATGGCTTGAAGGGAAGCGCGTGCTAGCCTCATTAAAATAGTGTAGAGGCGGTAATAAAAAAAAATACTATGCTTAATTTCAGGTTTACAGAATAGGTTATACTTGCTACACAACATAAAATTTACGTTGTTATTATTATATACATACTTACTGACGTAAGGTACAAAACATAAGGAATCGTAGTGCGGATATGAAAGAAGGGATATCGGGGAAAATAGATAGATAATAGGTGAGGAACAGGAATGTGGGAAAATACTAAGCAAAATAATATGAAGAGAGACGATGCAAGACTATTTAAACTGAAAGGAATAGGCCGAACTTTATAACGAAAGGAAAAAAAACTGTCTACGAGTCAGAAGGGATTGTTTTCCCGCCAGGCCGCTACAGGCTGTTCTTTTACCTCCCCATAAGTTTTCACAAATATCGGATTTTATTAATTCCATGTTTTTGGTAAATTCTGGTATTCAAAGAAAGTTTATAATAACATGTTTAACCTATGCCGAGTGTAATTTATCCCATTTGTGTTAAAATGTGAAAAATTACAAAATTACAAAGCGTGCATCTGAAAACAAGCTGCTGTCGTTGACTTCGGCGCATTGTGTTATTAAATTTAAACTTACCAAGTCGATTCTTTATAATATATTTATTCTTTCTCACTGTTTATTGACAAAACATATATCTGATGGAGAAATATAGATTAATAAATAAGTTTCAATTCACATTACTTGGTAATTATTCGAGAACAATGAAGGTGTTCGGACAAAAATACTTCCGACCAATCAGGTATCAGGAACCTTTCCGAGCTAAAAGGGCACCCCTGTGAGTCGGTGCAAATATGCACCGCTAAAAAAAATAGACTATAATCCCGAATATTTGCAGGGTTAATTCCATGCCGAACTCGGTAAGCGGCGGCGACCCGTTCATCAACCCCCCTCGAACGGTCGGCCAAGTCCAAGAGTAAACAAACGTAAATCTAGCAGGAAACTTGCAACAGGTCGTTCCGATAAAACAGCAGAACAACCGTTAAACTTTTCACGGTTTCTTTAATCTTTTAACTTCAAAGTGATTAATTGATGATTTAAGAGAGCGAATGTAAAATAGATTATACAGTATCAATTTCATTTTCCCTTACCATGAATGTTGAAAATTCTTTGATCTAGAATATACAGTATCAATTTCATTTTCCCTTACCATGAATGTTGAAAATTCTTTGATCTAGAATATACAGTATCAATTTCATTTTCCCTTAATATGAATGTTGAAAATTCTTTGATCTGTCTTTTGTTAGTCACGTTTGTCATCAGCCAAGAATAACTAATGTAGGGAATACTCTTGTCTTGCCGCTACGGACATAAAATACCCAAACAGGGAAAGCAAGGTCCTTGAATAAGCTCGAAGAGGTCGGCTCGTCAGCGAGCGAAATTATGTTCCCTCTGTGCATGACGTAACAAAACGAGCAGTCTCCCCTGCCAGCACTGACTCTCGGGTATACATAGTAACATGATGCAATGATACCTTTCCAAAACTACTTCCTAAGGTAATATATATATATATATATATATATATATATATATATATATATATATATTATAATTATATATATGTGTATATATGTATATTATATATAATATATGTTATATATATGTATATATACTATATACATAAATATGTGTATATATATATATATATATATATATATATATATATATATATATATATATATATATATATATATGATGAATTTTTGCACATTTAGACGTGTTTTTCATATTCAAATAAGCCATATATATTTTTGCTAGTCACTGACTCTACAAGCTTGCTGGACCAGGGTTCGATTCCCGGCCGGTCACAAGCTCTTGTCTTTGTGTGATTTTGCCTGGGGCTGTGATCCCGAGGTCGTTAAGAGAATCCAGACATTAATGTAGCAAAAAATATATATGGATTATTTGAATATATATATATATATATATATATATATATATATATATATATATATATATATATATATATATTGTTGTACTTAAAGTACAGATTTTCCTTATGACAGACCATACATCAAAGTTTCATGATAATCATGCAATTTTCGGAGACGGTGGCCGAGGTTTGACCTGACTATGGGTAGACTTACTTGATCTCTGTCACGTTTATTAACTTCCAGCAGTCATGGCTTCCCTTTGTGCTGCATTTAGATGTCATAGTAATAGCAAAAAGACCATTAATATGGGTATTTGATATTCTAGTTTCCCAAAAAGAAGAAAAAACGAAGAAATTGTGTATGCTTGCAAATGCGCAGACGATGCTAATTAGAAGTATGCTCTAATTTGATGACGCTGAAAATTAGAAGTATGCTCTAATTTGATGACGCAGAAAATTTACTTTTCAAATAAAGATAACAAGTGACTTCGTTATTGTGTAAAGAAAAGTCATTAGGAATAAGTTATTTGTATTCCTTATTTGTTGTTGTTGTTGTTAACCAAGATATAATCCTTATTGTAAATGCAAAATGTTAAAAGCCTAAGTAAGCCTCCAACAGTGAAAGAAACCCAGTGAAATTCTTCATTTCCCATTTCCTGGGCTGCCCTGTTGAGTCCTCGCTTTATGGCTTGGGCACATCTATCTTCCTCTTTCAGATTTTATGAAATCACAACAACAATTCCTATACTTGAAGAACAAAAGACAGAATAGTTTTCATATATTTAATGGTGATTAAGGGGCCACTGAACCAACAAAAAACACGAAAAAGCTACATATGAAAAACTTAATAATTATGATCTTTTAACATTAAAAATATTATGGAAAATCTATTTGATCGCTTATAATAGCTTGTAGAGGTGCTTAAAGAGACATAGTTGTAACCATTTAATTCAAAGAGTGGCCGTGACGCTTTCGAATGTTTATGTAATTATGTCCTATATATCTGGTGGTTTCTGACTTTTTTTCTTTTTGTACAACCACTGATTGACCAAAGTCCACCATACAATAACTATTACAGCCAGGGAAATTAGTAGCATCTCGGTTCCCTTGAAGAACGTTTGTTATAGTTTCGCTCCTGAAGTGATCTGTTATTTACGCTTTCTTTGGCCATTTTTTGTTTCTTTTGGTCATATACTATGTAGTGGTGAAATTTAACCATGGAATCCGGAAAATTCAGACAGCCACATGGAAGCTCTGCAAGGAAACAAGAAAAGTTACGGATAAACGTGATAAAAGAGAGTTTGTGATGCTATGAGAAAAGAAAACAACAAAGAAGTGGCAAAAAACAAGAAAAGTAAGGAAAGTTCAGGAAAAAGGACGTACTATTGCCGAAGAAGGAGAGACTTCGGTCCCAGAATGGCACCACTTCCTTAGTGCCATTTGTCTTTTGGTGAGGAGTACCATTTGATGCTTTGAGGACACCTCAGCATTGAAGCAATTTGCCAGCAAAGGTTCAAAAATTAAATCAAGACGAAAATTACAGTGGTGCTTAGAAGTAACCTCATGGTAAGTTGGAGCCCATAATTAGTTAATATTTTTCAAAATCATTAATTAGTTGCCCGCATCATCATTTTATGTTGAAGATTTGTATGCCTGGAAATTAAACGTTTCAAGAAATAAAAAGTATGTTACGAGTATTTCCAAACTTTAAACGTCCGTCGCCAAAAACTAGGTTTTTGTATTTCAGTTATTTATAAAGAATCAAGTTTTTCACATATTTACTTGAAAATTCTCATGGATGTTGATATTAATCGTAAATATGTACAGAAATATATATTTTTTAGCAAACTGAAAATTGACGGTGTTATGTGGAATTGAATTTAAAAATCCTAGATTTCCATGACTAGTCATT
This sequence comes from Palaemon carinicauda, assembly GCF_036898095.1. Lineage (NCBI taxonomy): Eukaryota > Metazoa > Arthropoda > Malacostraca > Decapoda > Palaemonidae > Palaemon > Palaemon carinicauda. The sequence goes on along the minus strand of NC_090726.1, from coordinate 65,690,167 downwards.
CTGGGCAGCCATCCTGTGAGCGTAAGATTTCATATTTTGGGAAATACCAAATAACAAAAATGTACTGATATTGTTTTATGTTTAATTACATCCATTGCAAATTTCGTGTCTCTAGCACTTAAACCTTTTGGATATATGAGAACTTTTCTTTTTACTTTTTATATATGACGTCACAGCGATGTTATTTCATACCACTCCGACACAATCATATTTAACATAATCCACGGAAATTTTAAAATATCAAATACGTTTTTTTACCGTTTTTTTTCTACTTTTGGTTTGGCTCCCCCGTAAAGACATCGGCAGAGAACTTTAATTTGATAGTCTAATTCAGTTTACTTTTCGTAATCTTAGTGTCAATGACGGTAGCGTTTTAGGAAAATAGAGTCGAAGGGAAGAAATGTACCATGAAGGTTTTTGGCAAATTGCTCAACTTGTAATTTACCATTAGGTT
>NC_090726.1:65667213-65679713 GCF_036898095.1 Palaemon carinicauda | reverse complement strand
TACTGACTCTCTCTCTCTCTCTCTCTCTCTCTCTCTCTCTCTCTCTCATCCAATGGCTTAATTCTCCTGATATCGGGATATTAAGAACATTCTTAAATCACATTCAATTTCTGGAAGATTATGGGAGAATCCAGACGAACAGCAAAGATGATGTAATATGGGTGAATAGAATTACATTCAAAGATCTATTTTCGTGAATCTCAAGTTTGTAATTTATTCTGATTTTGAAAGGGCCATAGAAACCCTCATAGTAGAAAAACTCGGGAATCAACTGGTATTGCAAATTAGAACGCCGCCTAACAAATGCTCTTCTCAAGTCGGAAATATTGAAATATGACAATAAAGAAATGTTTTATATATTTACGGTAGAAACATCCTTAAGTACTTTTATTTTGCTATATTTTCCCCCAATCCTCTTTAGCATAAGCTTCTATCTATTCAAAATATCGTTCTGAATAAATAGCAATCAAAATATACTAAAGGCTCCCACAGAACAACCCTCATCTGACCATCAAGCCTCACAACCTATTCTATCATCTACTCTGTGCTAACTCCTGAAGTGTCCTTATGAAAATTTCTTTTTTAAAAATCTGTCTTTCAAAATATTCTGTCAAATCCGGCAATTTTTTTACCATAATCTTTATACTTAGCATTTGCCCTAGAAATCATATACCTACCAACCCCCTTATTATGTATCATTCTCTGTTACCTACCTACCCTTGCATTCAAATCACCTAGCACCGTTTCCTATCCTCTAAGCTCAGTCAGATACAGACGTCTCGTTCTCACGCGATTCTCTTTAATAGACCAGAGTTACTTATCAAAACAAACCCTTTCTGTTAATTTTCGAACTGAATCTGTTCTCAGAATTTTATAGCTTCATAATGACTGGCATTTTCTTGGGTTTAAGTAAAAATGTCTGTAGGATGACTTTACTTAATTTAAACCCTTGAGTACTCGAGAGAGAGAGAGAGAGAGAGAGAGAGAGAGAGAGAGAGAGAGAGAGAGAGAGAGAGAGAGAGAGATAACCCTTATACTTGATCAATACAATATAATTATCACCTCTTCCTGGTCATTGCGGTATATATCAGTCTATATCTGCAGCATAATTTTTCTTTCAATGTCTTGCAAGTATGTGATTGATATGTAATGAGTCTATTACGTACTACTAAGTACCTAGATCTCACCATTCTCCAAAATGCATTTGTAAGATGGCAGGTTGTATTGTCGAATTGCATTACAAGTCATCTCTTCTTCTGCAGCAGAACCTTGTAATAGACTCCATCCATCCGACGGATCACGTTGGCAAACAACCTTCTATTGAGAGAACACATCTTGAGGTGCCATTCTTTTAGCATTGGGGCTCTTTGACCTCTATTTGTAGGTGCCTTATTTCCAGCGTTAGAGGTTCTTTGACCTCTATTTTGAGGTGCCATTCTTTTAGCATTAAGGGCTCTTTGATCTCTATTTGAAGGTGCCTTACTTCCAGCGTTAGAGGTTCTTTGACCTCTACTTTTAGGTGCCATTCTTTTAGCATTAGGGGCCCTTTGACCTGTATTTGAAGGTGCCTTACTTCCAGTATTAGAAGTTCTTTGACCTCTATTTTGAGGGTGCCATTATTTTAGCATTAGGGGCTCTTTGTCCTCTATTTGAAGGTGCCTTACTTCCAGCATTAGAGGTTCTTTAACCTCTATTTTGAGGTGCCATTCTTTTAGCATTAGGGTCTTTTTGACCTTTATTTGAAGGTGCCTTACTTCCAGCATTAGAGGTTCTTTAACCTCTATTTTGAGGTGCCATTTTTTTAGCATTAGGGGCTCTATGTCCTCTATTTGAAGGTGCCTTACTTCCAGCATTAGAGGTTCTTTAACCTCTACTTTGAGGTGCCATTCTTTTAGCATTAGGGTCTTTTTGACCTTTATTTGAAGGGGCCTTACTTCCAGCATTAGAGGTTCTTTGACCTCTATTTTGAGGTGCCATTCTTTTAGCATTAGGGTCTTTTTGACCTTTACTTGAAGGTGCCCTTACTTCCAGCATTAGAGGTTATTTGGCCTCTATTTTGAGGTGCCATTTTTTTAGCATTAGGGGCTCTTTGTCCTCTATTTGAAGGTGCCTTACTTCCAGCATTAGAGGTTCTTTGACCTCTATTTTGAGGTGCCATTTTTTTAGCATTAGGGGCTCTTTGACTTCTATTTGAAGGGGCCTTACTTCCTGCATTAGAGGTTCTTTGGCCTCTATTTTGAGGTGCCATACTTTTAGCATTAGGGGCTCTTTGTCCTCTATTTGAAGGTGCCTTACTTCCAGCATTAGAGGTTCTTTGGCCTCTATTTTGAGGTGCCATACTTTTAGCATTAGAGGTTCTTTGACCCTATGTTTTTAGGCGCCATTCTCTTAGCATTAAGGGTTCTTTGTCCTCTATTTGGAGGTGCCATTCATTTAGTATTAGGGGCTCTTTGACCTCTATTTGAAGGTGCCTTACTTCCTGCATTAGAGGTTCTTTGGCCTCTATTTTGAGGTGCCATACTTTTAGCATTAGGGGCTCTTTGTCTTCTATTTAAAGGGGCCTTACTTCCAGCATTAGAGGTTCTTTGGCCTCTATTTTGAGGTGCCATACTTTTAGCATTAGAGGTTCTTTGACCTATGTTTTTAGGCGCCATACTCTTAGCATTAAGGGTTCTTTGGTCCTCTATTTGGAGGTGCCATTCTTTTAGTATTAGGGGCTCTTTGATCTCTATTTGAAGGTGCCTTACTTCCTGCATTAGAGGTTCTTTGGCCTCTATTTTGAGGTGCCATACTTTTAGCATTAGAGGTTCTTTGTCCTCTATTTGAAGGGGCCTTACTTCCAGCATTAGAGGTTCTTTGGCCTCTATTTTGAGGTGTCATACTTTTAGCATTAGAGGTTCTTTGACCTATGTTTTTAGGCGCCATACTCTTAGCATTAAGAGTTCTTTGTCCTCTATTTGGAGGTGCCTTGGCACTAGCATTAGAGTTTTTTTACCTCTATTTTGAGGTGCCTTAGTTTCAGTATTAATGACTCTTTAACCTCTATTTTCAGGTGAATTACCTCTAGCTTTAGAAGCTATTTGGAATATTTGTTTAAAGGCTCTTTGCTCTCTCTCTCTCTCTCTCTCTCTCTCTCTCTCTCTGCTTTTCATATGTCCCTTTCTTCCCTCTTCAAGTATTTATAGTGTTAGTTTACGGCTCTCTCTCTCTCTCTCTCTCTCTCTCTCTCTGCTTTTTATTGTCTCTTTCTACCCTATTCAAGTATTTATAGTTTTAGTTTACACCCCCTCTCTCTCTCTCTCTCTCTTCTCTCTCTCTCTCTCTCTTTTTTTTTAAGTTTACACCTCTCTCTCTCTCTCTCTCTCTCTCTCTCTCTCTCTCTTTTTTCTTCGCTTCTTTCTATCTAATTTTTCAAGATCTTTTTTTCATTAGTTCGTCAGTTTCCTTCATTTCGTCGTCTTTTTTTCCTTAGTTCTTCAGTTTCCTTCGAGATTTCAAGGGAGTCGTATGTGATGTATGTCCTCATTTCGTCAGATTCCTCAGAGAAATAGATGGCATTCATGTCTTGGACCCCATCAGGCTGATAGTAACGATGAGCAATATTATATATTTACCAATGCCGTTTGGATATGGCCTTGCTTCAGTGTCAAATTTTAGGACAATCCTGTTGAAGAATCACACGTCGCTCACAGGTCAGTTGAACAATTCTGCCTCCGTCCTCATTTCCCGCAATCCGTCTCGTAGTTTTTCCAATAGCCTCCAATCATACGATATTGTTGCAAAAGCCCAAGTAAAGGATCCTTCAAGGAGCTTACATTATGATCTTCAAAGCTTCGCAACTTCGTCAGCAACCACCAGAATGAAGGTACTCCGAAGAGCTCCAGTTGATCCTGTAGTTGTATCACATAATTCTCACAGTCGGTTCCCATTTCCGCCAGATCGCGAGCTCTGTGAGTCAAGTTAAATCATTGAGAGGTTGTGAAAGGTACATTTGAAAAAAAAGAGAAATGACGTCTTCAGAAGTCATTTGGAGCTCGGGGCTCACGTTCAGAACTGCTCCGGGAAGGCTCTGTTCTGGAGTCATCAGATCTCCATGCTAAGTCTACGGCTATGGTCTTCTGAAGCCTTTAGGAGATCCGTGAAAATTTTCAGGGATCTCGGGGAAGATTTCGTTCTGAATTCATCCAGAACTCCATGCAAAGTATCCGGCTATTTCTTCGGAAGCCATTTGGAGATCTCGGAAAGTTTTCTTCCGAACCCGGTCAGAGATTCTGTTCTGGAGTCTTTCAGAACTCTCTGCAAAGAATGCGGCTATTCTTCGGAAACCATTGAAGATTTGGGAAATTTTTCTTCCGAAGCCGCTCAGATTCTGTTCTGGAGTCATTCAGAACTCCATACTAAGTATACGGCATTTTTTTCGGAAACCATTTGGAGATCTGGGAAAGTTTTCTTCCGAAGTCTTTCAAGAAATTCTGTTCTAGAATCATTCAGATACTCCATGCTATTCTATGGCAATTTCTTTGAAAGCGATTTGGAGATCCGGGATGATTTTCTTCCGAAGCCTTTTAGGGCTCGCGGAAAATTCTCCTCTTTTTTTGTGTCAATAGCCCTTGGTTACTCATCATCATCACCATTATCCTAATAATAATAATAATGATAATAATAATAATAATAATAATAATAATAATAATGACAATGATGATAATAAACTACGTAATATAGTTTATTAATTTGAGTCATAAAGTCCTCCAACGCTCGGTTTTGCGGTTTGAAGGAAAAATTAGGAGACTGCATAGGAATAGGAAAAGACTCTTTTTACTATACTTTATTACTTTTATTTTTAAGTAACGCCTGCAGCGCACTCGGTGATCAAACTCGGGCTAAGGGTAATTGAGGTTTACAGCAGACCGCATTGAAATAACTGACGATTTCGACTGAATTTTGTTCAGGTTTGGGATTTAGAACAATCCAATTCTAGTACGAATCGATATCAGAGCCGTTCGAAACACACAAAATACGTCTCGGAAAAACCTTATTTCTCGAGTGAAATTCTTTTTAGATATTAATCATAATGTATGTAATATTCACATGATTTTTCCAATGGAATCATTATTTTCTAATATTTTTCGAAGGCGATGGATGTTACGTATGTGTATTTGTGATTTTGTTTCTGTCAATGAGTTTAGTTATATAGATATATATAGTATATATACGTATAGACGTATATAAATTATATATATATATATATATGTGTGTGTTGTGGTGTGGTGTTTCTGTGTGCGGTGTGTCATCAGCCGTGACTACTATAGTCCACTACGGAACTAAAGCCTCAGACATGAGCTTTCAAGCCAGTTTATACCCACAAATTTTCTAAGTTCGTCAATACATCGTCTTCTCTAGTGACCCATTTTTTTTTTATTCTCAATGTCTATCTATTATCTATCATTCTCATAATATGTCCTAACCTTGTCCATTTCTTTTTCTTAAAAGTTGTTAGAATATCCTCTACTTTAGTTTGCAAACTACAGTAGAGGATGATAAAATAACGTTTAATAAAAAAAGTGGACATGGAGAGGACATATAATGAGAATGACAAATATTAGAATGGACATTAAGAATAATAGAATGGGTCCCTAGAGATTACAAACAAAGAAAGGGAAGGAAGAGAAGACGATGGATTGACGAGCTAAAACATATTTAGGGTATAGATTATCATAGAATAAACGTTTGAGGCCTTTATAATATACCTGTATATATATATATATATATATATTAGACCACATAAGGAAAATGAGAAGATTACGAGTATATGTAAAATGCTCTACAGTTTCGTCCCTCAGTCGTCACTGGACCTCTTCTTAGAGATAATTAGAAGAGGTCCAGCGAGTGACAGAACTGTACAGTATTTCTACATATACTAATAATCTTTCAATTTTTTCTTATGTTTATTACTATATATTTACACATATATTCATATATATAAATTATATATATATATATATATCTTATATATATATATATATATATCTATATATATATATATATTATAGAGAGGAGAGAGAGAGAGAGGAGAGAGAGAGAGAGAGCAGCATTTCCACATATACTCATACTCTGAATTATCCTTATGTGGAGTATTATTTATTAAGTTATCTTTTTACTAAGGAAGATTATATATATATATATATATACATATATATATATATATATATATATTTATATATATATATATATATATAGTGTGTTTAAACTGGGGGTATGTAAGAATTAAATTCATTTTAATCTATATTAGGTCAAGGAAATTAATATACATCTGTACACATGAGAAAAACAATTCAGATCTTACTTCTTCAGTTTCATTCTTGATATTTTCATTTTTTGATAGCTGATTTGGGGATTGTCTTGACTTTGAATTTCATAATAATGGCCATTTGTCGGTTCATCTTGATGGATTATTCTTTCGATAAAGGATTTAGAGAGATTTCTCCAGGAATCTGTCCTCGTCTTGATATTTTCTATTCTGAAAGAAAATTGAGGAAATTAGTCTAGAGTTAGAAGAGCCGTTGTATAACTCATAACAAATGTAGTATGCAAGACAAAAAAAAAAAAAAAACAGGAATTGTCTTCTGTAAAGAAAAGCACTTTAATAAAACGAAGATTACCCTCCTGGCTAATACAGTGGTAACGTGTTCGCTAGCATTTGCATGGCATCAGATCGATCCCAGCTCGGGGCCTGAGTTTAAGCTGTTTACTAGGGAGGACACTGGTGTGGTTGGTCACCACAGAGGTGGTTTGGGCACCAAAGTTGAGAGTTGGGCACTACGGTTGGAAGTTGGGTGATTATTTATTCTGATGAAACTGGAACTGAAACCAGACACCTTTAACCTTTAGTTGATGCAATGCGCGAGTCTCTAAGCTGAAGAAAATTCCAGAGTTCTGTAAGTCGTATCCAACAGATCTTTGATGAGCAGATAATCTTTTTGAGAGGGACTCTCACTTTGTCCTATGTAAACTTTATCACAATCTTCACATGGACACTTTGTAAACTCTGCATTCATATTCTTCTTCTGTTTGGATATATATATATATATATATATATATACATATATTCAACACAGAAAAATAAAAAAATTTGTCTTGGTTTCAAGTAAATCGGGTAATAATTGACCGAAAAGTAAGAAAGTTAGAGTAAAATAGGTTCTGAGCATTCGGGTCACTGTGACCCTGATTTTGACCTTATGAGATTCAAATTGTAATGATTGTCTATTGTGTGTCATGGCGTATCTCCTAAAAATAAGTAAATTTGTTTAGAAGTTTTTCTGTAAAGTTGTTAGAAACATAGCAAAGAAACACACAGACAAAACACACATAACCAAGGAAAACTACGAAAAATACAATACCACTCGCTCACCTTTCGATGGAGACAGGTGATAATAAAGTTGCCCACAATATATATATATATAGTTATATATACACACACCAGAATCCGCGATATAAGCAAAAGTAATTATTTTACTAAATAATAGGTTTCACCTCGCACAGTAATCTGCATATTCAAATTTCCACTAACTTTAGCCAATAATTTGAAGAATAAGCAAATCTATAGGAATTTGAGTTGTTCAATTTACCGTTTCATTTTCTTTAGTATTGACATCGACTAAACATTGATTTGTCACCATTCCGTAGATGTTACCCGCTAATTCTGTTTTTCAGAAGATTCCTCCTATATCATTATATCATTATTCATAGGCTGCTGGCTACCTGGGAAAAACATCTTTATCCCTCAAGTTTTATACTTCTTCTTCTTCTTTCTTCTTCTTATTTTTATTGTTATTGTTATTGTTATTATTATCACAAGCTAAGCTATTCCCCCAGTAACGCGAGATGCTACAAGCCCAAGGGCTCCAACAGGGAATAACAGCCCAGTGAGTAAAGGAAACAAGGCAATAAGTAAAGTACAAGAGAAATACTAAACACTCAAAATAAAACATTAAATAAGATCTTTCGAATATAAACTATAACGCTTAAAGAAGGGCTAAAACCACTGGCTATAACACCACTTGCACTCACTCCACAGCCTCTACAAAGTTTACAATGCTTCCATAAGGCTAAACTCACGGCCAGATCTCTGCTCGAACAGCGGAGTTGCCAACAGCTGGCTCTTTTCTTTGAGGTTTTGAGCATGCCATAGATTTATTTGGGTGAAGGTTGTTATTGATAATAACCGGAACGAATTGTTATTTACCTAAATATCCTAAAGACTTTTTTTATGAATTTCTCAGCCGTTGTCTCTTTTCCTCTTCTTAATAGGTCATTTAGTGATTCACTTGGTACAACACACTTGGTGTTCCTTGTTTAGGAATTTACATAATTATTCGCGTTTTAGGAAACGGTATTGTCATACAACGTTATGGTCTTGTTTCATAAACTCACGCAAATTACTTTTACTTAACGTATGTATATTTTACGCTCTTGCAGGTTCTTCAAATTTCCAGATTTAGAGCAATTTTACTTTTCTCTTGTTTATCTTTCAAGGCAAAGGTCGCGTAATAATATTGAACCCTACTGATTATATTATTATTATTATTATTATTATTATTTGCTAAGCTACAGCCTTAGTTGGAAAAGCAAAATGCTATAAGCCCAAGGGGTTCCAACAGAGAAAATAGCCCCAGTGAGGAAAGGAAATAATGAAATATATAAACTACAAGAGAAGTAATTAACAATTGAAATGAAATATTTTAAGAATAGTAACAACATTAGGATAAATCTTTTTTATTCTGTTTACAAGATCCTAATTTTATTCTAAAAGAGTTTTGTGTTCTTTTCACATCAACTTGTGAATGTTATAAAATTATTTCTATTGTGATAGATATTTTGAAAATTCTACCAAGTGTGTTTCATACGCGTTCGTAGGCCTACACTGTAACATTACTGCTTCTTTTTTAATCTCTCGCTCACCCCCGCACTGGTAATAGAAACCTGTTTAAGCTTGCCTATCTCATATTTTATACTGTTTAAATTTTGTATCATTGTTACTCTCAACTGTCTGTACAAAAGCTCGTTTTCTTGTTGAATAAACTCCACTTGTCTTCAGCTCGCCTCTGTGTTAGCACCTAAAAACCACTTCGCACAACATGAAGGATTTAAATGGATATTTTGTATATGTATTCATTATTAAAAATATTGCAACCTCGGCAATAGTTCCTGAGGAAGTCTTAATTGACTAATGGCTTTTTACATTCTAGGCAATAACTATCATGATGACTGTGAGGTCGTTTTAATAAGTAAGTAAATCCTAAGTAGCAAAGAAAAATGTTTCATTTGTTAATGAGAATATTACAATTTCACTGAGGACTTATTTCATGTCTCATACAAATGGCCTTTTTTTCTATTACACTTCCTAAAATTAGATATATTTTACTTACTTTCAAAGTTTCTCTGTTGTTATCATTTCGCAAACCTCGTTTTTCTTACTTTATGTCCTTTGTCTTTCATTCCGCTCCCAATCTACTCTATTATTCTTTCCAACTATTCGTTTTTCAATGAATTTCTCCCGACGTTTCAGAGAAATTAGAAATTCTCTAAGATTTCTGACTTTTTTCTCTTCACTGTTGTCTTCTAAACTTTATTTATTCTTCATCCGTTTAAAAAAAGTTTTATGTTCCCAGTTATTACGCTCATCAAAATAAGATTTCTATCTTTTTTTTCTTTTACTTATTCCGTTGTGTTTTTAATCTTTATTTGCTTTTATCCTTTTCATAAATTTTTTGATTTCTAAGATCTTACCCACATCAAAATAAGATTTCTCTCTTTTTTACTTATTCCGTTGTTTTCTAATCTTTGTTTTCATCTCTTTAATAAAGCTTTATGTTCCAAGTTCTTAGCCTCATCAAAATCTCACTCCTACCCAAACGTTTCTCTCAATTCCTTCCACCAACGTAATCACTCTTCCAACAACTATTAAATCCCTCTCACACAAGCATCCTCATCAAAGTAATTTAAACCTATAAGTAGTTTCCCATTTGTCTTCCCGAGGCATCTTCCCCACTCAACTTCATCCCGTTGTCCATTCAGGGCCCCTCCTCTTGTGTGATCTTCAAGAACCAAAAGATACGGTTCTGTCCATGAGCTTGGAATAGATATATCTCTCCTCTCTTGAGAAATCGTTTCAATTAAGGTGGACGCTCCTAGTCTTAGTGATAGGTTTTGGGTTGCGTGTACAACTTTTATCATAATTACCTCCGCCAACGAAGTTGGGGGGAGGTTATGACTTTACCCACTGTTTGTATGTTTGTGTGAGTATGTTGTTTGTGAATTACTTTCTGGCCACAACTGTAATCGTAAAGTAATGAAAGTTACAGGGATTGAATGTTATGTAAAAAGCTAGAAATGATTAAATTTTGGAAGGTCAAAAAGTTCACGGTCAGGAAAATATGTCCAGTTCACGTAATCAACCATAAATTTGGACATCGTTGTCACAGAGTCTTAAAACTTGGTTCGTATTTGAGTGTATGAAAATTCATACTAATTAATACATGTTAAGATCAAAGGTCAAGGTTAAGGTCGAGTAAATAAACGATAAGAGAACTAATGAACAATTAGAATAATATATTTTAGGAACAGTAACAACATTAAATTAAAACTTTAACATATAAACTATAAAAACTTGAAAATACAAGAGGAAGATACAAGATACAATAGTGTGCCCGAGTGTACCCTCAAGCAAGAAACCTCTACTGCATGGCTCATTGCAATGCATTGATTTTATGTTATTATCTAAGGAGAGAAATCATACTGTTTTTTTTTTTTTTTTTTTTCTTTTTTTTTTTGTTAACTGAAAGTGAATCTTCTATCTTTTTATATGTGATGTAGGTTAACAGTACAATTATTACATTTTCAAGGTAATTTAAAAAATATAGTTTGGTCGTTTCATTTTCATTTCATTTATAAATTTACATTCCTTGATGATCTTGCATTTTTATTATTTTATTATTTTTCATGAGTGTAAGTACTGTCTCAGAGAGTACCTGTAATTGTTTATTCATTTGATGTCTTTCATGTGCTAATTTTAAATCTTGAAAGAAAGACTGTGTGTTTCAAAGTTAGATAACGTTAATCAAAGTATACATTTCCAACATCAAAATTTTTTCTCATATTTTTTTTCAATCTCTCTCTCTCTCTCTCTCTCTCTCTCTCTCTCTCTCTCTCTCAAAAAGGATTTTTTCGGGTATTTACAATTTTTGTTGTGAAGACTTTCATGTGCCATTTTTGAATCTTGAAAGAAAGAAAGAAAGACTTTGAGTTGCTTAAAAGTTAAATGACGTTGATCAAAGTAAACTTTTTCCACATCAAATGTTTCCTAATATTTTCTCTCTCTCTCTCTCTCTCTCTCTCTCTCTCTATATATATATATATATATACAGTATATATATATATATATATGTATACATATAATACACATACCTATATATATATATATATATATGTGTGTGTGTGTATGTAATACACATACATATATATATATATATATATATAAATATATATAATGTATATATGTATGTATATACACATTCATATATATATATATATATATATGTATATATATTCACTGACCATAGTTGTTTTGACTGATTTTTAATGCCTGGATGCCTTTCCTGCCGCCAACCCTCCCCATTTACCCGGGCTTGAGACCTGCACCAAGTTGAGGCTGGCTTACCCCCCCCCCCCCCAGTGGCTGTTTTTTTTCGTCTGTGAATATATATATATATATATATATACATATACATATATATGTATATATATATGTATATATATACATACATGTATATATAGATACACATACACACAAATAAATTATATAGGAATATATACGAATATATATATACATATGTATACATGTATATACATATATGTGTGTGTATAGTATATAATACACATATCTATATACACATATATATATATATATATATATGTATATATACTGCATATATTGCATATATATACATACACAAATAAACATATATGAATATATACAAATATATATATATATGCATATATGTATATGTATATATATACGTATATATATATGTATGTGTATATATATATATATATATACATATATATATATATATATATATATGTATATATACTGCATATATTGCATATATATACATACACAAATAAATATATATGAATATATACAAATATATATATATATATATATACGTATATATATATATATATATATGCATATATGTATATGTATATATATACGTATATATATGTATGTATATATATATATAAATATATTTGTATATATATATATATATATATATGTATGTACAGTATATGCAGTATATGTATATATATGTATATTTATGTATATATATATATATTTACTGTATATATATGTGTATATATACATACGTATATAATTGTATATATATATATGTCTATATATATGTGTATATATATATATATATATATATGTATATGCATAA
>NC_090726.1:65659713-65662213 GCF_036898095.1 Palaemon carinicauda | reverse complement strand
TGCTACAACCCTAGTTGGAAAAGCAGGATGCTATAAGCCTTTAGGCCCCAACAGGGAAAAAAGCCCAGTGAGGAAAGGAAACAAGGAAAAATAGAATATTTTAAGAACAGTAACAACATTAAATAAATACTTCCCATATAAACTAGATAGAACTTTAACAAAACAAGAGGAAGTGAAATTAGATCGAAAAGTGTGTTCGAGTGTACCCTCAATCAAGAGAACTCTAACCCAAAACAGTGGAAGACCATGGTACAGAGGCTATGGCACCACCCAAGACTAGAGAACAATGGTTTGATTTTGAATTGTCCTTCTCCTAGAAGACCTGCTTACCATAGCTAGAGAGCCTCTTCTACCCTCACCAAGAGGAAAGTATCCACTGAATGATTACAGTGCAGTAACCCCTTGGGTGAAGAAGAATTGTTTGGTACTCTCAGTGTTGTCAGGTGTATGAGGATATAGGAGAATATGTAAAGAAAATGCCAGACTATTTGGTGTATGTGTAGGCGAAGGGAAAGAACCGTAACATGAGAGAAATATCCAACGTAGTGCTGTCTGGCCAGTTAAAGGACCCCATAACTTAGATGTTTGGATCTGACTTTCCTTAGGAAAAATGGGGAAAATGAAGATCAAAGACACTAGTCTGGAACCTGATAGTGACTCGTCGTCAGGCAATATGGAGTATCTTACAGGATAACTCATGCTTCGTACATTAATTAACTAAGTCCAATAACTGTTATTTAGCTGTAGCTAATGAAGCAACAATTGAAAAGGTTATCCTCCCAAAACTAAGGAAGCATTCCATAAGAAAAACTTTGAAGTTCTGAACATTTGAATGCCTTATAGACCTTGGTTTTAACCCAGGCAGATAATGTAATTTACAGTCAATCATAAGAGGAGGTAAAGCACGAAATAGAACAACAAAATAGGTTAGAGTAACTAAAGTAATCAAACTGACATCAACTAAAGCCATTTTTAAGGTTAAACTGGAAACAGTTCAAATGGTGAGAGACTGCCTTACCAAAGGACTTCTCATCTCTAGCCAATCCTTCCCCCCTAGATTCCTAACTCAGGATGTTTATGTCTCTATCTCAATGAATGAGATGCTACAAATATGATCATACAGAAACTTTAGATAAAATGGTAGTTATGGAAATTGGGCGGTAACCAGTTGGACTTGAGCTATCACAAATACATTGACATTGTGGAGTAACATTACCAATTCTCCAACAAGTGCTAAAAGCTCCTCTTCTTGCGAACTTGTGCAAAATAACAGATAACTTTGTAGTTAAGAAATCTGCAGTCTTTATAAAGAATAAAACAAAGGAAATATACCATTTGGGAGGCACCTCCATAAGCATCAAGGTCCATCAAGAGAGCTTTAATTTCACGAGATCGAAAAGCTAAACTAGTTAGTTTAGCCTCACAAAAACAGGAATGAGGAAGTTCGAGTTTCTAATTATTCTGCTTACTGTCAAACACACACACACACACACACACACACACAAACACACACACACACATATATATATATATATATATATATATATATATATATATATATATATATATACGTATACATATATATATATATATATATATATATATATATATATATATATATATATACATCCATCCATATACCAAGGCACTTCCCCCAATTTTGGGGGGTAGCCGACACCAACAATGAAACAAAACAAAAAGGGGACCTCTACTCTCTATGTTCCTTCAGCCTAATCAGGGACTCAACCGAGTTCAGCTGGTACTGCTAGGGTGCCACAGCCCAACCTCCCACATTTCCACCACAGATGAAGCTTCATAATGCTGACTCCCCTACTGCTGCTACCTCCGCGGTCATCTAAGGCACCGGAGGAAGCAGCAGGATCTACTGGAACTGCGTCACAATTGCTCGCCATTCATTCCTATTTCTAGCACGCTCTCTTGCCTCTCTCACATCTATCCTCCTATCACCCAGAGCTTTCTTCACACCATCCATCCACCCAAACCTTGGCCTTCCTTTTGTACTTCTCCCATCAACTCTTGCATTCATCACCTTCTTTAGCAGACAACCATTTTCCATTCTCTCAACATGGCCAAACCACCTCAACACATTCATATCCACTCTAGCCGCTAACTCATTTCTTACACCCGTTCTCTCCCTCACCACTTCGTTCCTAACCCTATCTACTCGAGATACACCAGCCATACTCCTTAGACACTTCATCTCAAACACATTCAATTTCTGTCTCTCCGTCACTTTCATTCCCCACAACTCCGATCCATACATCACAGTTGGTACAATCACTTTCTCATATAGAACTCTCTTTACATTCATGCCCAACCCTCTATTTTTTACTACTCCCTTAACTGCCCCCAACACTTTGCAACCTTCATTGACTCTCTGACGTACATCTGCTTCCACTCCACCATTTGCTGCAACAATAGACCCCAAGTACTTAAACTGATCCACCTCCTCAAGTAACTCTCCATTCAACATGACATT
>NC_090726.1:65634713-65654713 GCF_036898095.1 Palaemon carinicauda | reverse complement strand
GTTATTTCTCTCGGGTTTTGAAATATCGTGGTAAGGTATGAAGATGAAAACCTCACAAACGGAGACTCCATAGACTTAGTGATACTGCAATGAAAACTAAACGTCGCAACGTACAATATCAGTATCCTGTCTAGGGAAAATGATCCTACTGTGTTACTAGAAAGGCTGAAATAAATAAGTTGGAATATACTGTAATAGAATTGAGTGAAATTAGCTGAATCTGGGAATCATTTATAAAATTAAAGGAGGGCCATATATTTTGCTTCAGAGGACATGAAAGGAAGAGATAAAATGGTGTGCGTTTTCTTATCAATAAAAAGCTTACCGGTAAAGAAAAAAGTTTATAATATCAATGAAAGAACTGTAGGATTGATTATCAAACTAAATAAAAAGTATAAACAAAAGATCATTTAAATGTATTCACCAACAACATCCCATACAAAGGTAGAAATAGAAATTTTTTATGAAGGTCTGAAGATATCTTGAATAAACACAGGACTAAATTTACATTTGGTTTTAGTGATTTCAATGTTAAAGTAGGTCAAAAGAAGAAAGGAGAATCAGATGTAGGTAAATTCTGAGTATGCGCAAGGAATGACAGAAGAGACATGGTTATAGAATTTGCCGAAAGAAACCATCTTAAAATCATAATTTTTTTTTCTTATAAAAAGGAACATAGAAAATGGACATGGAGAAGCCCAATTGGAGAAACGGAAAACAAAATAGATTTCATATTGAAAAAGTTGATGTAGTTAAACATGTAACAGTGTTAAACAAGTTCAAGTCAAGCGACCATAGAAAGGTGAGATGTAAAATGTGTCTAGATTTAAGGAAAGAAAGATAAAACTGATTCTATGAAAGAAAATAACACTTGTAATTAGAGAAAACTCTGATTTTAGTTTACCAATAAAAATTATGTACTCCCAGATACATGATGAAATTGAAGCACGTGAAGAAGCAATTCCCGGTAATTTAACTATATTTTTATTAGAATCAGCACAATAGATAGGTAGAAATGTTCCTAAGCAAAATCAAGGAAAACTGTCAGAAAAGACCAAAATTCTAATAAAGAAAAGATTGGAAATTAGGGTAAAATCAAAGAGAGATGAAATAGAATTAGCAGAACTATTTAAAACAAATTAAAAACCAAGACATTCATAAACATAATCGAATAAACATTGAGGAAACAATAAAGAAAGGAATAAGTATAAGTTAAAGTTAATGAAAAGAACACTTCGAACAAGACACCAACAGATATTTGCTTTAAGATGAAATGGGTAATATTATATAAAAAAAAAAAAGATGGAGCGATAAAAATTGCAGAGTATATGCAATATACGATAGTGATGTAAGAAATAAATCGAAAATTATGAAACACCTGAACCGGAACCAAAAGTAACAGTAAAGAAAATATTAAAGTGCATGAAAAGAGGCAAAGCAGAAGGAGAAAATGGCCTAACAATTGATTTAGTAATAGATGAAGGAAATTTCATTGTAATAAAACTGGCTGAACTCTACATCAAATGTCTGCAAGAATGCTCTATACCCACAGATTGGGAAAACTTTATCATTACGTTAATTCACAAAAAAAAGGAGACACAAAAGACTTGAAAAAATACAATACGATAAGTTTAATCTCAGCAGTGAATGAAATATTTACAAAGATCATATTAGGCGAATAGAAAAGGATAGACTTTAATCAACCAAGAGAAAGGGAATTTAAATACTATAAGAATGCTTTTGATTTTGTCAAAACTTTAATAACAGTAATGAAAGCCCTTAATGCTGTTTATCTATACGGCTAGTACATCAATCCTAAAATTATATAAATATAGTGAGAATTCCGGTTAAGAAAGAATTTAGGCAGGGAGACCCCATCTTTCCTAAATTATTCATAGCATGCCTAGAATAAGTTTTTAGATTTTTAGATTGGTAAAATATATGAATTAACATTAATGGGAATATCTTAACAACTTAAGATTTGCAGGGGACAGTTCTATGAAGTGAATCATTAGAGGAATTGCAAAAGATGATAGAAGATTTGAATATCTAAAGCAGAAATGTAGAACTGAAGATGAATACGAATAAAACTAAAATAATGTTTAATGAAATGCAGAGACATCACAAAAGGCCTTTTAAAGATGAACCTCTAGAGATTGTTAATGAATATGTGTGCTTAGGACAGACAGAAAGTGTTTCCCTAGGACACGAGACTGAAATTAAAAGACGGATAAGCATGGGATGGAGAACATTTAGTAAACAACATAAGATTTTGAAATGTAAAATGCCACTTTCTCTTAAAAGAAAAGTAGTTAATCAGATGGCCTTACCAGTATTGACTTGTACGTCGGAAACTTGGAGTCTTACTAAAGCCGTAGAACATAAGTTAGTTACAACTCAAAGAGCTATGGAAAGAATAATGTTGGGAATAACACTAAGGGACAGAAAAAAAAAAAAACATGGATTCGAGAGAAAATTAAAATAGAGGATATTCTAACAACAAGTAAGAAAAAGAAATGGACGTGAGCTGGACATATAATAAGAATGACAGATGACAGATGGACAAAAATGAATAACAGAATGGGTTCCTAGAGGCTGAAACTAAGCAGGGGAAGGAAGAGAAGACGATCGATTTACGAGCTAAGAAAAGGTGCTATTATATACTGGTATGGAAAGACCATAAACTGACGTGAGTGGAAGGACCTATCTAAGGCCTTCGTCCTGCAGTGGACTATTAATGGCTGGTGATCCTTCTCTCTGGGTACAGTTTATTTCCCCTTTGCCTACACACACACACACACACACACACACACACACGCCGAACTATCTGGCCTATTCTTTACACATTCTCCTCTGTCCTCCTACACTTGACAACACAGAGTACCAAACAATTCTTCTTCACCCAAGGGGTTACTGCACTGTAATTGTTCAGTGGCTACTTTCCTCTTGGTAAGGGTAGAAGAGACTATTTAGCTTTGGTAAGCAACTCTTCTAGGAGAAGGACACTCCTAAACCAAACTATTGTTCTCTAGTCTTGGGTAGTGCCATACCCTCTGTACCATGGTCTTCCACTTTCTTGGGTTAGAGTTCTCTTGATTGAGCGTACACTCGGGCACACTGTCCTATCTTATATCTCTTCCCCTTGTTTTGTTGAAGTTTATATAGTTTATATTGATATTTATTTTAATGTTGTTACTGTTCTTAAAACATTTTATATTTCCTTGTTTCCTTTCCTCACTGGGCTATTTTCCCTGTTGGAGCCCCTGGGCTTATAGCATCCTGCTTTTCCAACTATGGTTGTAGCTTAGCAAGTAATGATACATATAGTAGGGTAAGGCAATTTTGGACTGAGGCAATTTTGGACAAGTAAGGCAAATATTGGACAGATACAATATCTCTAAAACTATTTATAATTTTCGAAAACTATAATGCTATTATAAATTGCCTAACCTTCTACTTTATAAATATTAGTATATCTGGTTTTTAAAAAGTATTAAGTACCCCTACATAAATTGTTGAATATGGGTGTCCAATAATTGCCTCACCTTCAATTTTAGGGTTTCTCAGAAATAATACATGAAATTATTTTTTTCTAAAAAAAAATTAGTGGATGATGCTAAAGGAAGGTTTAAATTGAAAAATGAATGAAAAAGTATGGAATATCTAGTGTCCAATTTTGACTCGCCTTGAAAAATGGTAAGGCAATTTTGGCCACAATTTAAGAAAACATCAATTCATAATGTTAAGTTATTAAGTAATAGATTTTGTAAACTATCTATCTATCTATCTATCTATCTATCTATCTATCTATCTATCTATCTATATATATATATATATATATATATATATATATATATATATATATATATATATATATATATATATATATATTCTTAATAATTTTAACTAGAAATATAGATAAATGATAGTTCTTTGAAAATATTTTCTATCATTTATTTCAATAGAAAATCATATTGATTTATAAAAAAATAAAAAATAAAAAGTTTTCTTTTCATAGCAAATGATAATCAAACCTATTACTAATGAGAAAATAGGGACAAGTACAAAATTGGAAATAAAGGTGAACAATTCAATATATACTGTAGCCATATACGTGACAATTTAAATACTTGAATATATGACGGCTGACGGGTCTATTTAATTCAACCGAATGCTCAAAAAACAGCTTTAGTTCTTTTAAATATGGCACTAATCATTCTCTTTGAGACATGGGTTCCATAAATAAAGGACCATTAATTCCATCTGTAATTTGAAAAAGATATGTATCCGTTTGGTGCTCTGGATATTCCTCTACTTCTAATGCCCGGCAGTTGATCTTACTGGAATTAGTATGGACCGGCAGGGGTCACTTGGCTTATCTAGATAGGCGCTGCGCATCACTAAGAAACTGGCTATTCTTTGATGAATTTAGCCTATGAATCCTTTATGGATTTAGTCAGTCTATGGAAAGCGAAAATGAAAGAATTGCCCCCAGTCCCGGCCGTAGTGGGTTGCTAAGAAACTCCCGGTTTGTAAATACTAAAGAAAAATTGAAAATTGATAATTGAAATGTTAGAACCATGAATCAAACTGGGAAGTTACAGCTAGTAGAGAATAAATTTATGAAATATAGTTTGGATATATTGGCCCTTAGGAACAGCTGGAGTTAGAAAAGAAGGGGTAGGAATAATGATGATGACACCAAGAGCAGAAAAGGCATTAACCAAATGGAGAGCTGTAGGTAGCAGATTGTTACTTACAATAATAATAATAATAATAATTATTATTATTATTATTATTAGTTATTAGGGCCTATTGAAACCAGAGAAAAAGATAATTTTTCGCAAGCCCTAAACGGCTTCGGAAGAAAATCTTCGTCGATCTCCAAATGGCTTCAGAAGAAATAGCCGTAGACTTAGCATAGAGTTCTAAATGACTCAAAAACGGAATCTTCCCGGAGCAGTAGATCACATCACGGTTCATTATCATTATCATTATTATTATTATTATTATTATTACTACTACTACTACTACTACTACTACTACTACTACTATTATTATTATTATTATTATTATTATTATTATCATTATTATTATTATTATCCGTATTATTATTATTATTATTATTATTATTATTATTATTATTATTAATATGATTTATTAGGGCCTATTGAAACCAGAGAAAAAGAGAATTTTTCGTGAGTTCTAAATGGCTTCGGAAGAAAACCGTGGTTCTCCAAATGGATTCAGAAGAAATTACCATAGACTTAGCATGGAATTCTGAATGATTCCAGATGCGATTCTGAACGACTTTGAAAGAAAACCCTGAATTTCCAAATGTCTTCAGAAGAAATAGCCGTAGACTTTGCATAGAGTTCTGAATGTGTCCAGAACGGAATCTTCACGGAGCTGTAAATCAAATCAAGTAATTTATTATTATTATTATTATTATTATTATTATTATTATTATTATTATTATTATTATTATTATTATTATTATTATTATTATTATTATTATTATTATTATTATTATCATGAGTTATTAGGGCCTATTGAAACCAGAGAAAAAAAAGAGAATTTTTCGCGAGTCCTAAACGGCTTCGGGAGAAAATCTTCGTGCATCTACAAAAGGATTCAGAAGAAATTTCCATAGACTTAGCATGGAATTCTGAATGATTCCAGAAATCTCTGAACGATTTCGGAAGAAAATCTTCCTGAATCTCCTCTCCAAATGACTTCAGAAGAAATAGCCGTAGACTTACCATAGAGTTCTGAATGACTAGAGAACGGAATCTTCCCGGAGCAGTTCTGAACGGCTCCGCCCCGGATTCCAAAAGACTTCTGAAGACCTGATCTCTCTCTTTTTTTTTTTTTTTTTTTTTTTTTTTCTAAACATACCTTGCAACACCTCACGATCTGTATGTACTGTAGCTATGGAAGTTTACGCAGTGGACATTGGGAGGAGGATTTCTCTTTACTCACAGAGCTCGCGTTCTGGAGGAACAGGTAACTGACTGTGAGAATTTTGTTACAGCTACAGGATGAACTGGAGGCTATTCGGAACACCTTCATCTACAGTTAGTTTGGATAGGTGCTGCCTAAGGTGGCGAGCTTTGAAGATCATAATGTAAGCGCCTTGAAGGATAATTTGCTTGCGGTTTAGCGACGATGTCTTATAATTGGATTGCTCTGGTGCAAAGCGGTGAGCGAAGTGTGTTTCTTCAAAATTCGGCATTGAAGATAGAACATATCAGGACGGCATTGGTAAATATATTGTGTTGCTCTTCGTTGACTTTAGTATGATGGCGTATAGTGTATGCCGAAAAATCAATGGCATCCATGTCTTTACCCATCGCCCTTATAGGTAAAGACATGAAAGCCATCGATTTTGCCGAGGAATCTGACGAACCGAGGACAATCAGCATTGAAATGTCTCTTGAAATCTCGAAGGAGACTGGCGAACTAAGCAAAGAAGATCTTGAAAAACTATAAAAGACAGAAGAGAATATAGAAGGAAAGCCTTTATATGAAGAAGTATAAAAAATAGCCTTTAATTATAGAGGTAAGTCACCTAAAAACTGAGGTCAAATAGCCTCTACTATTAGTGGTTAGTAGCCTTAAAACAGAGGTCTCAAAGAGCCTCTAGTGCTAGAAATAAAGCACCCAAAAATAAAGGTCAAAGACCTTTTAATGTTAGAGGTAAGGGGATTAAAATAAAGGTCAAAGAAACTCTAATGCTAGAGTATAGCACCTCAAAATAGAGATCGAAGAACCTCTAATACTAAAAGTAAGGAGCCTCAAAATAAGAGGTCAAAGACCCTCTAATGCTAAACGTAAGAAGCCTCAAAATAGAGGTCAAAGACCCTCTAATACTAAATGTAAGGAGCCTCAAAATAGAGGTCAAACAGCCTCTAATGCTAAAAGTAAGGAGCCTCAAAATAGAGTTCAAAGAGTCTCTAATGCTAAACGTAAGAAGCCTCAAAACAGAGGTACAGGAACCTCTAATGCTTAATGTATGGAGCCTAAAAATAGAGGTGAAAGAGCCTCTAATACTAAAAGTAAGGAGCCTCAAAATAGAGGTCAAAGAGTCTCTAATGTTAAAAGTAAGAAGCCTCAAAATAGAGGTCAAAGAACCTCTAATGCTAAACATAAGAAGCCTCAAAACAGAGGTGAAAGATCCTTTAATGCTCAAAGTAAGGAGCCTCAAAATAGAGGTCAAAGAGCCTCTAATGTTAAAAGTAAAGAGCCTCAAAATAGAGGTCAAACAGCCTCTAATGCTAAACGTAAGGAGCCTCAAAATAGAAGTCAAAGACCCTCTAATGCTGAACGTAAGAAGCCTCAAAACAGAGGTCAAAGACCCTCTAATGCTAAAAAGTAAGGAGCCTCAAAATAGAGGTCAAAGAGCCTCTAATGCTAAAAGTAAGGAGCCTCAAAATAGAGGTCAAAGACCCTCTAATGCTCTAAGTATGGAGCCTCA
Organism: Palaemon carinicauda; assembly: GCF_036898095.1. Classification (NCBI taxonomy): domain Eukaryota; kingdom Metazoa; phylum Arthropoda; class Malacostraca; order Decapoda; family Palaemonidae; genus Palaemon; species Palaemon carinicauda. The sequence continues at coordinate 65,647,236 of NC_090726.1, read as the reverse complement.
AATTAAAGGTCAAAGAGCCTCTAATGCTATTCGTAAGGAGCCTCAAAATAGAGGTCAAAGACCCTCTAATGCTAAAAGTAAGGAGCCTCAAAAGAGGTTAAATACCCTCTAATGCTAAACCTAAGGAGCCTCAAAATAGAGGTCAAAGAGCCTCTAATGCTACAAGTAAGGACCCTTTAAATAGAGGTCAAAGACCCTCTAATCCTAAAAGGAGTCTCAAAATAGAGGTCAAAGACCCTCTAATGCTTAAAGTAAGGACCCTTAAAATAAGAGGTCATAAAGCCTCTAATACTAAAAGTAAAGAGCCTCAAAATAGGAGACAAAGAGACTCTAATGATAAAAGTGAGCAGTCTCAAAATAGATGTCAAAGAGCCTTTAATGCTCAAAGTAAGGAGCCTCAAAATAGAGGTCAAAGACCCTCTAATGCTAAAAGTAGGGAGCCTCAAAATAGAGGTCAAAGACCCTCTAATGCTAAACTAAGGAACCTCAAAATAGAGGTCAAAGACCCTCTAATGCTAAAAGTAAGGAGCCTCAAAATAGAGGTCAAAGACCCTCTAATGCTAAACGTAAGGAGCCTCAAAATAGAGATCAAAGGCCCTCTAATGCTAAAAGTAAGGAGCCTCAAAACAGAGGTCAAAGAGACTCTAAAGCTAAAGTAAGGAACCTCAAAATAGAGGTCAAAGACCCTCTAATGCTAAAAGTAAGGAGCCTCAAAATAGAGGTCAAAGACCCTCAAATGCTAAAAGTAAGGAGCCTCAAAATAGAGGTCAAAGACCCTCTAATCCTAAAAGTAAGGAGCCTCAAAATAGAGGTCAAAGACCCTCTAATCCTGAAAGTTATGAGCCTCAAAATAGAGGTCAAAGACTCTCTAATCCTAAAAGTTAGGAGCCTCAAAATAGAGGTCAAAGACCCTCTAATTCTAAAAGTAAGGAGCCTCAAAATAGAGGGCAAAGACCCTCTAACGCTAAAAGTAAGGAGCCTCAAAATAGAGGTCAAAGACCCTCTAACGCTAAAAATAAGGAGCCTCAAAATAGAGGTCAAAGACCCTCTAACACTAAAAGTAAGGAGCCTCAAAATAGAGGTCAAAGACCCTCTAATGCTAAAAGTGAGGAGCCTCAAAATAGAGGTCCAAGACCCTCTAACGCTAAACGTAAGGAGCCTCAAAATAGAGGTCAAAGACCCTCTAATGCTAAAAGTAAGGAGCCTCAAAATAGAGGTCAAAGACCCTCTAATCCTAAAAGTAAGGAGCCTCAAAATAGAGGTCAAAGACCCTCTAATGCTAAAAGTAAGGAGCCTCAAAAGAGAGATCAAAGACCCTCTAATGCTCAAAGTTAGGAGCCTCAAAACAGAGGTCAAAGAGACCCTAAAGCTAAAAGTAAGGAGCCTCCAAATAGAGGTCAAAGATCCTCTAATGCTAAAAGTAAGGAGTCTTAAAATAAAGGTAAAAAAGACTCTAATGCTAAAAGTAAGGAGCCTCAAAACAGATGTCAAAGAGCCTCTAATGCTAAAAGTAAGAAGCCTGAAAATAGAGGTCAAAGACCCTCTAATCCTAAAAGTAAGGAGCCTCAATTAGAGGTCAAAGACCCTCTAATCCTAAAAGTGAGGAGCCTCAAAATAGAGGTCACAGACCCTCTAATGCTAAAAGTAAGGAGCCTCAAAATAGAGGTCAAAGACCCTCTAATGCTAAAAGTAAGGAGCCTCAAATAGAGGTCAAAGACCCTCTAATGCTAAACATAAGGAGTCTCAAAATGGAGGTCAAAGAGCCTCCAATGCTAAAAGTAAGGAGCCTCAAAATAGAGATCAAAGACCCTCTAATGCTAAAAGTAAGGAGCCTCAAAACAGAGGTCAAAGAGACTCTAAAGCTAAAAGTAAAAAGCCTCAAAATAGAGGTCAAAGACCCTCTAATGCTAAACGTATGGAGCCTCAAAACAGAGATCAAAGACCCTCTAATGCTAAAAGTAAGGAGCCTCAAAACAGAGGTCAAAGACCTTCTAATGCTAAAAGTAAGGAGCCTCAAAATAGAGGTCAAAGACCCTCTAATCCTAAAAGTAAGGAGCCTCAAAATAGAGGTCAAAGACTCTCTAATGCTAAAAGTAAGGAGCCTCAAAATAGAGGTCAAATACCCTCTAATCCTGAAAGTTAGGAGCCTCAAAATAGAGGTCAAAGACCCACTAACACTAAAAGTAAGGAGCCTCAAAATAGAGGTCAAATACCCTCTAACGCTAAAAGTAAGGAGCCTCAAAATAGAGGTCAAAGACCCTCTAACGCTAAAAGTAAGGAGCCTCAAAATAGAGGTCAAAGACCCTCTAACGCTAAAAGTAAGGAGCCTCAAAATAGAGGTCAAAGACCCTCTAACGCTAAAAGTATGGAGCCTCAAAATAGAGGTCAAAGACCCTCTAACGCTAAAAGTAAGGAGCCTCAAAATAGAGGTCCAACAGCCTATAATGCTAAAAGTAAGGAGCCTCAAAATAGAGGTCAAACAGCCTTTTATGCTAAAAGTAATGAGCCTCAAAATAGAGGTCAAAGACCATCTAATACTAAAAGTAAGGAGCCTCAAAATAGAAGTCAAAGAGACTCTAATGCTAAAAGTGAGCAGTCTTAAAATAGAGGTCAAAGACCCTCTAATGCTAAACGTAAGGAGCCTCAAAATAGAGGTCAAAGACCCTCTAATGCTAAAAGTAAGGAGCCTCAAAAGAGAGATCAAAGACCCTCTAATGCTCAAAGTTAGGAGCCTCAAAACAGAGGTCAAAGAGACCCTAAAGCTAAAAGTAAGGAGCCTCCAAATAGAGGTCAAAGATCCTCTAATGCTAAAAGTAAGGAGTCTTAAAATAAAGGTAAAAAAGACTCTAATGCTAAAAGTAAGGAGCCTCAAAACAGAGGTCAAAGAGCCTCTAATGCTAAAAGTAAGGAGCCTGAAAATAGAGGTCAAAGACCCTCTAATCCTAAAAGTAAGGAGCCTCAATTAGAGGTCAAAGACCCTCTAATCCTAAAAGTGAGGAGCCTCAAAATAGAGGTCACAGACCCTCTAATGCTAAAAGTAAGGAGCCTCAAAATAGAGGTCAAAGACCCTCTAATGCTATAAGTAAGGAGCCTCAAAATAGAGGTCAAAGACCCTCTAATGCTAAACATAAGGAGTCTCAAAATGGAGGTCAAAGAGCCTCCAATGCTAAAAGTAAGGAGCCTCAAAATAGAGATCAAAGACCCTTTAATGCTAAAAGTAAGGAGCCTCAAAACAGTGGTCAATAGGAGACTCTAAAGCTAAAAGTAAAAAGCCTCAAAATAGAGGTCAAAGACCCTCTAATGCTAAACGTATGGAGCCTCAAAACAGAGATCAAAGACCCTCTAATGCTAAAAGTAAGGAGCCTCAAAACAGAGGTCAAAGACCTTCTAATGCTAAAAGTAAGGAGCCTCAAAATAGAGGTCAAAGACCCTCTAATCCTAAAAGTAAGGAGCCTCAAAATAGAGGTCAAAGACTCTCTAATGCTAAAAGTAAGGAGCCTCAAAATAGAGGTCAAATACCCTCTAATCCTGAAAGTTAGGAGCCTCAAAATAGAGGTCAAAGACCCACTAACACTAAAAGTAAGGAGCCTCAAAATAGAGGTCAAAGACCCTCTAACGCTAAAAGTAATGAGCCTCAAAATAGAGGTCAAAGACCCTCTAACGCTAAAAGTAAGGAGCCTCAAAATAGAGGTCAAAGACCCTCTAACGCTAAAAGTAAGGAGCCTCAAAATAGAGGTCAAAGACCCTCTAACGCTAAAAGTATGGAGCCTCAAAATAGAGGTCAAAGACCCTCTAACGCTAAAAGTAAGGAGCCTCAAAATAGAGGTCAAACAGCCTATAATGCTAAAAGTAAGGAGCCTCAAAATAGAGGTCAAACAGCCTTTTATGCTAAAAGTAATGAGCCTCAAAATAGAGGTCAAAGACCATCTAATACTAAAAGTAAGGAGCCTCAAAATAGAAGTCAAAGAGACTCTAATGCTAAAAGTGAGCAGTCTTAAAATAGAGGTCAAAGACCCTCTAATGCTAAACGTAAGGAGCCTCAAAATAGAGGTCAAAGACCCTCTAATGCTAAAAGTAAGGAGCCTCAAAAGAGAGATCAAAGACCCTCTAATGCTCAAAGTTAGGAGCCTCAAAACAGAGGTCAAAGAGACCCTTAAGCTAAAAGTAAGGAGCCTCAAAATAGAGGTCAAAGACCCTCTAATGCTAAAAGTAAGGAGCCTTAAAATAAAGGTAAAAAAGACTCTAATGCTAAAAGTAAGGAGCCTCAAAATAGAGGTCAAATACCCTCTAATCCTAAAAGTAAGGAGCCTCAAATAGAGGTCAAAGACCCTCTAATCCTAAAAGTAATGAGCCTCAAAATAGAGGTCAAAGACCCTCTAATGCTAAAAGTAAGGAGCCTCAAAATAGAGGTCAAAGAGCCTCTAATGCTTAACATAATGAGCCTCAAAATAGAGGTCAAAGAGCCTCTAATGCTAAAAGTAAGGAGCCTTAAAATAGAGATCAAAGACCCTCTAATGCTAAAAGTAGGGAGCCTCAAAACAGAGGTCAAAGAGACTCTAAAGCTAAAAGTAAGGAGCCTCAAAATAGAGGTCAAAGACTCTCTAATTCTAAAAGTAAGGAGCCTCAAAAGAGATATCAACGACCCTCTAATGCTAAAAGTAGGGAGCCTCAAAATAGAGGTCAAAGACCCTCTAATGCTAAACTAAGGAACCTCAAAATAGAGGTCAAAGACCCTCTAATGCTAAAAGTAAGGAGCCTCAAAATAGAGGTCAAAGACCCTCTAATGCTAAACGTAAGGAGCCTCAAAATAGAGATCAAAGGCCCTCTAATGCTAAAAGTAAGGAGCCTCAAAACAGAGGTCAAAGAGACTCTAAAGCTAAAGTAAGGAACCTCAAAATAGAGGTCAAAGACCCTCTAATGCTAAAAGTAAGGAGCCTCAAAATAGAGGTCAAAGACCCTCAAATGCTAAAAGTAAGGAGCCTCAAAATAGAGGTCAAAGACCCTCTAATCCTAAAAGTAAGGAGCCTCAAAATAGAGGTCAAAGACCCTCTAATCCTGAAAGTTATGAGCCTCAAAATAGAGGTCAAAGACTCTCTAATCCTAAAAGTTAGGAGCCTCAAAATAGAGGTCAAAGACCCTCTAATTCTAAAAGTAAGGAGCCTCAAAATAGAGGGCAAAGACCCTCTAACGCTAAAAGTAAGGAGCCTCAAAATAGAGGTCAAAGACCCTCTAACGCTAAAAATAAGGAGCCTCAAAATAGAGGTCAAAGACCCTCTAACACTAAAAGTAAGGAGCCTCAAAATAGAGGTCAAAGACCCTCTAATGCTAAAAGTGAGGAGCCTCAAAATAGAGGTCCAAGACCCTCTAACGCTAAACGTAAGGAGCCTCAAAATAGAGGTCAAAGACCCTCTAATGCTAAAAGTAAGGAGCCTCAAAATAGAGGTCAAAGACCCTCTAATCCTAAAAGTAAGGAGCCTCAAAATAGAGGTCAAAGACCCTCTAATGCTAAAAGTAAGGAGCCTCAAAAGAGAGATCAAAGACCCTCTAATGCTCAAAGTTAGGAGCCTCAAAACAGAGGTCAAAGAGACCCTAAAGCTAAAAGTAAGGAGCCTCCAAATAGAGGTCAAAGATCCTCTAATGCTAAAAGTAAGGAGTCTTAAAATAAAGGTAAAAAAGACTCTAATGCTAAAAGTAAGGAGCCTCAAAACAGATGTCAAAGAGCCTCTAATGCTAAAAGTAAGAAGCCTGAAAATAGAGGTCAAAGACCCTCTAATCCTAAAAGTAAGGAGCCTCAATTAGAGGTCAAAGACCCTCTAATCCTAAAAGTGAGGAGCCTCAAAATAGAGGTCACAGACCCTCTAATGCTAAAAGTAAGGAGCCTCAAAATAGAGGTCAAAGACCCTCTAATGCTAAAAGTAAGGAGCCTCAAATAGAGGTCAAAGACCCTCTAATGCTAAACATAAGGAGTCTCAAAATGGAGGTCAAAGAGCCTCCAATGCTAAAAGTAAGGAGCCTCAAAATAGAGATCAAAGACCCTCTAATGCTAAAAGTAAGGAGCCTCAAAACAGAGGTCAAAGAGACTCTAAAGCTAAAAGTAAAAAGCCTCAAAATAGAGGTCAAAGACCCTCTAATGCTAAACGTATGGAGCCTCAAAACAGAGATCAAAGACCCTCTAATGCTAAAAGTAAGGAGCCTCAAAACAGAGGTCAAAGACCTTCTAATGCTAAAAGTAAGGAGCCTCAAAATAGAGGTCAAAGACCCTCTAATCCTAAAAGTAAGGAGCCTCAAAATAGAGGTCAAAGACTCTCTAATGCTAAAAGTAAGGAGCCTCAAAATAGAGGTCAAATACCCTCTAATCCTGAAAGTTAGGAGCCTCAAAATAGAGGTCAAAGACCCACTAACACTAAAAGTAAGGAGCCTCAAAATAGAGGTCAAATACCCTCTAACGCTAAAAGTAAGGAGCCTCAAAATAGAGGTCAAAGACCCTCTAACGCTAAAAGTAAGGAGCCTCAAAATAGAGGTCAAAGACCCTCTAACGCTAAAAGTAAGGAGCCTCAAAATAGAGGTCAAAGACCCTCTAACGCTAAAAGTATGGAGCCTCAAAATAGAGGTCAAAGACCCTCTAACGCTAAAAGTAAGGAGCCTCAAAATAGAGGTCCAACAGCCTATAATGCTAAAAGTAAGGAGCCTCAAAATAGAGGTCAAACAGCCTTTTATGCTAAAAGTAATGAGCCTCAAAATAGAGGTCAAAGACCATCTAATACTAAAAGTAAGGAGCCTCAAAATAGAAGTCAAAGAGACTCTAATGCTAAAAGTGAGCAGTCTTAAAATAGAGGTCAAAGACCCTCTAATGCTAAACGTAAGGAGCCTCAAAATAGAGGTCAAAGACCCTCTAATGCTAAAAGTAAGGAGCCTCAAAAGAGAGATCAAAGACCCTCTAATGCTCAAAGTTAGGAGCCTCAAAACAGAGGTCAAAGAGACCCTAAAGCTAAAAGTAAGGAGCCTCCAAATAGAGGTCAAAGATCCTCTAATGCTAAAAGTAAGGAGTCTTAAAATAAAGGTAAAAAAGACTCTAATGCTAAAAGTAAGGAGCCTCAAAACAGAGGTCAAAGAGCCTCTAATGCTAAAAGTAAGGAGCCTGAAAATAGAGGTCAAAGACCCTCTAATCCTAAAAGTAAGGAGCCTCAATTAGAGGTCAAAGACCCTCTAATCCTAAAAGTGAGGAGCCTCAAAATAGAGGTCACAGACCCTCTAATGCTAAAAGTAAGGAGCCTCAAAATAGAGGTCAAAGACCCTCTAATGCTATAAGTAAGGAGCCTCAAAATAGAGGTCAAAGACCCTCTAATGCTAAACATAAGGAGTCTCAAAATGGAGGTCAAAGAGCCTCCAATGCTAAAAGTAAGGAGCCTCAAAATAGAGGTCAAAGACCCTTTAATGCTAAAAGTAAGGAGCCTCAAAACAGTGGTCAATAGGAGACTCTAAAGCTAAAAGTAAAAAGCCTCAAAATAGAGGTCAAAGACCCTCTAATGCTAAACGTATGGAGCCTCAAAACAGAGATCAAAGACCCTCTAATGCTAAAAGTAAGGAGCCTCAAAACAGAGGTCAAAGACTTTCTAATGCTAAAAGTAAGGAGCCTCAAAATAGAGGTCAAAGACCCTCTAATCCTAAAAGTAAGGAGCCTCAAAATAGAGGTCAAAGACTCTCTAATGCTAAAAGTAAGGAGCCTCAAAATAGAGGTCAAATACCCTCTAATCCTGAAAGTTAGGAGCCTCAAAATAGAGGTCAAAGACCCACTAACACTAAAAGTAAGGAGCCTCAAAATAGAGGTCAAAGACCCTCTAACGCTAAAAGTAATGAGCCTCAAAATAGAGGTCAAAGACCCTCTAACGCTAAAAGTAAGGAGCCTCAAAATAGAGGTCAAAGACCCTCTAACGCTAAAAGTAAGGAGCCTCAAAATAGAGGTCAAAGACCCTCTAACGCTAAAAGTATGGAGCCTCAAAATAGAGGTCAAAGACCCTCTAACGCTAAAAGTAAGGAGCCTCAAAATAGAGGTCAAACAGCCTATAATGCTAAAAGTAAGGAGCCTCAAAATAGAGGTCAAACAGCCTTTTATGCTAAAAGTAATGAGCCTCAAAATAGAGGTCAAAGACCATCTAATACTAAAAGTAAGGAGCCTCAAAATAGAAGTCAAAGAGACTCTAATGCTAAAAGTGAGCAGTCTTAAAATAGAGGTCAAAGACCCTCTAATGCTAAACGTAAGGAGCCTCAAAATAGAGGTCAAAGACCCTCTAATGCTAAAAGTAAGGAGCCTCAAAAGAGAGATCAAAGACCCTCTAATGCTCAAAGTTAGGAGCCTCAAAACAGAGGTCAAAGAGACCCTTAAGCTAAAAGTAAGGAGCCTCAAAATAGAGGTCAAAGACCCTCTAATGCTAAAAGTAAGGAGCCTTAAAATAAAGGTAAAAAAGACTCTAATGCTAAAAGTAAGGAGCCTCAAAATAGAGGTCAAATACCCTCTAATCCTAAAAGTAAGGAGCCTCAAATAGAGGTCAAAGACCCTCTAATCCTAAAAGTAATGAGCCTCAAAATAGAGGTCAAAGACCCTCTAATGCTAAAAGTAAGGAGCCTCAAAATAGAGGTCAAAGAGCCTCTAATGCTAAACATAATGAGCCTCAAAATAGAGGTCAAAGAGCCTCTAATGCTAAAAGTAAGGAGCCTTAAAATAGAGATCAAAGACCCTCTAATGCTAAAAGTAGGGAGCCTCAAAACAGAGGTCAAAGAGACTCTAAAGCTAAAAGTAAGGAGCCTCAAAATAGAGGTCAAAGACTCTCTAATTCTAAAAGTAAGGAGCCTCAAAAGAGATATCAACGACCCTCTAATGCTCAAAGTTAGGAGCCTCAAAACAGAGGTCAAAGAGACCCTAAAGCTAAAAGTAAGGAGCCTCAAAATAGAGGTCAAAGACCCTCTAATGCTAAAAGTAAGGAGCCTTAAAATAAAGGTAAAAAAGACTCTAATGCTAAAGGTAAGGAGCCTCAAAACAGAGGTCAAAGCGCCTCTAATGCTAAAAGTAAGGAGCCTGAACATAGAGGTCAAATACCCTCAAATTCTAAAAGTAAGGAGCCTCAAAATAGAGGTCAAAGACCCTCTAATCCTAAAAGTAAGGAGCCTCAAATAGAGGTCAAAGACCCTCTAATCCTAAAAGTGAGGAGCCTCAAAATAGAGGTCAAAGAGCCTCTAATGCTAAAAGTAAGGAGCCTCAAAATAGAGGTCAAAGACCCTCTAATGCTAAAAGTAAGGAGCCTCAAAATAGATGTCAAAGACCCTCTAATGCTAAACATAAGGAGCCTCAAAATGGAGGTCAAAGAGCCTCTAATGCTAAAAGTAAGGAGCCTCAAAATAGAGATAAAAGACCCTCTAATGCTAAAAGTAAGGAGCCTCAAAACCGAGGTCACAGAGACTCTAATGCTAAAAGTAAAAAGCCTCAAAATAGATGTCAAAGACCCTCTAATGCTAAACATAAGGAGCCTCAAAATGGAGGTCAAAGAGCCTCTAATGCTAAAAGTAAGGAGCCTCAAAATGGAGGTCAAAGAGCCTCTAATGCTAAAAGTAAGGAGCCTCAAAATAGAGGTCAAAGACCCTCTAATGCTAAAAGTAAGGAGCCTCAAAATAGATGTCAAAGACCCTCTAATGCTAAACATAAGGAGCCTCAAAATGGAGGTCAAAGAGCCTCTAATGCTAAAAGTAAGGAGCCTCAAAACAGAGATCAAAGACCCTCTAATGCTAAAAGTAAGGAGCCTCAAAACAGAGGTCAAAGACCTTCTAATGCTAAAAGTAAGGAGCCTCAAAATAGAGGTCAAAGACTCCCTAATGCTAAAAGTAAGGAGCCTCATAATAGAGGTCAAATACCCTCTAATCCTTAAAGTTAGGAGCCTCAAAATAGAGGTCAAAGACTCTCTAATCCTAAAAGTAAGGAGCCTCAAAATAGAGGTCAAAGACCCTCTAATGCTAAAAGTAAGGAGCCTCAAAATAGAGGTCAAAGACCCTCTAACGCTAAAAGTAAGGAGCCTCAAAATAGAGGTCAAAGACCCACTAGCACTAAAAGTAAGGAGCCTCAAAATAGAGGTCAAAGACCCTCTAACGCTAAAAGTAAGGAGCCTCAAAATAGAGGTCAAAGACCCTTTAACGCTAAAAGTAAGGAGCCTCAAAATAGAGGTCAAAGACCCTCTAACGCTAAAAGTAAGGAGCCTCAAAATAGAGGTCAAAGACCCTCTAATGCTAAACGTAAGGAGCCTCAAAATAGAGGTCAAAGACCCTCTAATGCTAAAAGTAAGGAGCCTCAAAATAGAGGTCAAAGAGCCTTTTATGCTAAAAGTAATGAGCCTCAAAATAGAGGTCAAAGACCATCTAATGCTAAAAGTAAGGAGCCTCAAAATAGAGGTCAAAGAGACTCTAATGCTAAAAGTGAGCAGTCTCAAAATAGAGGTCAAAGACCCTCTAATGCTAAACGTAAGGAGCCTCAAAATAGAGGTAAAAAACCCCTTTAATGCTCAAAGTAAGGAGCCTGAAAATAGAGGTTAAAGAGCCTCTAATGCTAAAAGTAAGGAGCCTCAAAATGGAGGTCAAAGACCCTCTAATGCTTAAAGTAAAGAGCCTCAAAATAGAGGTAAAAGAGCCTCTAATGCTAGAGGTAAAGCACTTCAAATTAGTGATAAAAAAACATATAATGCTACGATTATAGTACCTCAAATTAGAGGTCATAGAGCCCTTAATACTAAAGGTATGGCACCTCAAAATAGAGCTTAAATATCCTCTAATGTTGGAAGTATGACACCTCAAAATAAAAGGTCAAAGAGCCTCTAATGCTAGAGGTAAGGTACCTCGAAATAGAGGCCAAATAGTCAGGCCTATTCTTTGTATATTCACCCTACGCATTGGTTTCCTGCGCGCCAGCGCGTTTCTGCGCCTTCACCAAAAACTGTGCTTCAGCAGAAACTGAGCACCAGCAGAAACTGAGCACCAGCAGAAACTGAGCACCAGCAGAAACTGAGCACCAGCAGCATCCTGTGCGCCAACGCTTCAGTACTCTCCTTCGCACTCGCACGAGAGGCAAAAAGAATGAAAACTTTTTGATAGGTTAAAATTGCCCCGTTCCCCTCCCCGCAAACGCATGACAGCATGCCCGCCGGTCAAAAAGGGAAGAGGCTTCACAGAAAGGTTCAAGATCCCGAAGATTCCATCTTCCAAGGCGAATCAAATGATTCCCCTGAAGAAAGGAAAGATGAATACTGTGAAGAACTGCAAAGTATAATAGGTGAGAACCTAGAGAGATATGAAAATTGTGATTAATTACTTCAATGCTAAAGTTGGAAGGAATAATCAAGGGATATAAAATGTGATGGGTGTTGATGTTCTTGGCGAAGTTGCAAATGAAAATGGGGCACATTTTATAAGTTATTGTTCAACAAACAATCTTGTTACTGGAGGTACTCTTTTCCAGCACAAGGAGATCCACAAATATACAAGGACTTCACCATGTGGTAATTACAAATATCAAATAGATCACATAGCCATTGATAAAGAGAGAAGGAGGACTCTGGGAAATGTAACAAGCTATAGAGGTGCAGTTATTGGTAGGGATCACCAGCTCCCCATTGCCACACAAATATCAAAACTGAAAGAACCCAACAGAAATGTAGATAGAATACCTAAGTTTGATACAACTAAGCTTCTAGAGGATGAGCACAGCAATCTTTGTAACTGAATGTAGGAATCGATTTACAGTCTTAAGAGACTTTAAGAGACGAAGTTTTGGGACATGCAGTTACAAGGAGAATACCATGGATATCAAATGATACCTGGGATACTATAAAAAGAAGACAAAGACAGAAATTGATTTCTTAAAGTTTTCGAGGAAGTAATGAAAATTACAAGGCAGAGCATGCCAAGTATTTCAGTATTGATAGTGAAGTCAAAAGAAATATCAGGAATGATTGGAGGAAAATTTAGACAGGAAAGCAGATGAGGCTGACAAAGCTAGGAATTCAAGGAGTGGCTTTGTTGTAGAAATTGCTCTTGGAATTATTAATGAAATCTCTACGGGAAAAAAGAAGCATATACCCATCAAAAAGAAAGATGGATCTGTTATAACAAAAGAACATGAAGAAAGGTAACGTTGGATTGAACACTTTAGTGAGGGCATAAATAGGAAATACAAAGGGAATAATTTGGTTGATATACATGAAACTGGTGAAGACCTTGATGTGCCCATGAATGAATTAGGTGTGTTTGAAGTCGAAGCTATTCTTAAAAAAAAACTCAAAAGATGGAAAGCCCCTGGGTACGAAGGAATAACTGCTGAGATGATATTGCCTGAAAATGAAGTGACTCCCAGATTATCTACAAGATTATTTTGTAGAATGTGGCGTGAAGAGGCAAAGCCTTATGTATGGGCGCTAGGAGTGCTGGTGAAAATGACAAAAAAAATATCTGACTGATTGCAATCATTACAGAGGCATCACACTTACGT
>NC_090726.1:65524713-65629713 GCF_036898095.1 Palaemon carinicauda | reverse complement strand
ACTAACAAAACTGAAGATTCCTGTCTGAGTTCTAGAGCAGGTGTCTCCCTCTTACTCACCCGGAACTGAGATTGCAACTCAACCTGGTTTTTTTTTTTTTACGAACAAAGAAATGATTCATTGGCTTTTGCGTCGGTATCGGTGATGCACAGACGAACGTAAGAAAAGAACGTATACATTTTTACAGTAAAGTTTATTTTTCAAGCTGCAATAGACTAAGTTGTTTTAATCAATAACGGCAATATCATAATCAACTGATTAATTTACTTTTTACAGGTCGTCTGTTTCCGAAGAAAACGGACACTGACAAACAAATGTATTTAGTAGTGGAAATTAACACTAATTAAACCACTTGAAAGAAGACAAGGCTTACTAGAGTTACTACTGAACCGTAGTGTTAAACAAAACAGCTGTTCTGGACACGATTTTTTTTAATAAAAATAAACCTTAATTACGTTTTTTCATTCCAATACCAGACATAAAATTTATATAGCCTATATATATATATATATATATATATATATATATATATATATATATATATATATATATATATATATATATATATATATATATATATATAACCTTTACATATATTGTATGTTAATCTAGATACGCACGTGCATGCATACTCAAGTACAATATGAATTTTTTCTTTACCGCGTGCCGGTTTTTATTCATAAGTAGGACTAGGCTTCCGGTTCATCTTTAGATTAGAGGTTACTGCAGTAGATTTGTCCTCCTTTCAAATCCAGGTGCCCCGAAGGGGAGTTCAAGCCGCACACTAATACTGGCCACCTGACGACGCCTTCAAGAGGAGACTTAAAACTCATCCCAATATTGGGACTACACGGTCTATCCCACAACATTTCATTGATGCTTATAGTAAGAAACCACCATTAAATGACCCTAAAGGAGAACTTAAAGTTAATTGTTCACAAGGAGGATGATTATAGGAGGCTGGTGATTGCTGAAGCAGTGTGCATCAGAATGCTCCAGCATGTGCTGAACGTTCAAGTTTCCTCAGACTGTGGCCTCTCCAGCAGAAGCATAATCCCCAGAATATTATTATTATTATTATTATTATTATTATTATTACTTGCTAAGCTACAAACCTATTTGGAAAACCAGGATGTTATAAGCCCAGGCGCTCCAACAGGGAAAATAGCCCAGTGAGGAAAGGCAACAAGGAAAAATAGAGGCCCTTTCCGTCAATAGGCGTAGGAAGAGATGATGATGATGATGATGATGATATAAACTATAAAAATTTTAACAAAACAAGAGGAAAAGAAATAATACAGAATAGTGTGCCCGAGTGTACCCTCAACCAAGATAACTTTAACCCAAGACAGTGGAAGACCATTGTACAGAGGCTATGGCACTACCCCAGACTAGAGAACAATGGTTTGATTTTGGAGTGTCCTCCTAGAAGAGCTACTTGCCATAGCTAAAGAGTCTCTTCTACCCTTACCAAGAGGAAAGTGGCCGCTGAACAATTACAGTGCAGTGACCCCTTGGGTGACGAAGAATTATTATCCTGGAGCTATATGAAATAGTATTGTACGATTTTATGGAGAATTTTTTTTCTCTCTCTGTCACTAGGTTGTGGCAATTAAATAATAAATGGCGGGAGGCGGGAAATTAGACGACTTTTACAGCGTAAAGGGGATTTATTGTCTAAGTTAATTTTCACAGAAACATAAGCAGATATCTTCTTCAAATTGAATAAATTTAATGGAACTCTAAATCTCTCTAATTACATAAAAAAGGAAATGAGTCTCTCGCTTACTTTTAAATTATTGGAACAGTTTACTGTCAAATGCTCACAATTATAGATAACAGAATCACGTGAATTTTACAGACACTCGGGGAGAACGGACTTATAAGGGAAACGGGTAAACTACTTTATAAAGACTTATAATATTGGGCGTCTTGTTGCGTAACGACGCCAGCCATGGCTGACATAAGACTACCAATGCGGATGGGCCTATTAAGGGTTGCCCACTCACGACTTGAGCTGGACCTAAACTCGGAATATATAAAAGGCAAGGTCGCTACCAATCACACCGCCAGAGGATCTAAAAAAAATAACAGTCGGAACCTAAGTGCTAACTGCATTTCAGGATTTACCTTGTGAGACATCAGTCTCATACCAGCAAGTTTTCGCCAACTTCCCGACTCACCAGGCGACACGGTTAATAGCTTTTACTTCGAATTACCTCCAAATGAGTCAATATGGATGAAAATCAACACAATATCGTACTCAAATAGAAATTAATTTATATCGGAATTTCATATCCACATAGACTCATTAGGGGTAATTTTAATTAAATGCTATTAATTATGTCACCTGCTGGGTCGGGGAGAAAAGGAAAACTCGCTGGTAAGAGATTGATGTCTCGCTAGTAAATCCTGAAATGCAGTTAGAGCCTCTAGTGGCGTGATTGGTAGCTACCTTGCCTTCCATTGGAAGGGGCTAAGTTTTGATCCCAGTATGATATATATATATATATATATATATATATATATATATATATATATATATATATATATATATATATATATATATATATATATATATATATGTATATCAGCATCAGCCATTACTAGTCCACTTACATCTGTTTATGGTCTTTCTATGCTAGTTCACACCCGCAAACTTTCTTAGTTCGTCAATCCCTCGTCTTATCGTCCTTCCCCTGTTTCTTCTGTGATCTCTAGGAACCCATTATGTTATTCTTGATATTAATTTATTATCTGTCATTCACATTATATGTCTTGCCCATATCCATTTATTTTCTTACATGTTGAAATATCGTCTACTTTAGTTTGCTTTCATATCCGTGTTGCTCTTTTTCCGGCTTAGTGGGATTCCCATAGTTATTTTTTTCATAGCTCTTTGAGTTGTAACTAGCTTATGTTCTATGGCTTTAGTAAGGCTCCAAGTTTCTGATGCATTAGTTAATACTGGTAAGAACATTAGATTAAGTACTTTTCTTTTTAGTGAAAGTGGCATTTTACATCTCATAATCTCATTTTATTTACCAAAAGTTCTCCATCCCATGTTCGTTTTTCTTTTATAATTATTATTATTATTATTATTATTATTATTATTATTATTATTATTATTATTATTATTATTATTATTATTATTATGGGAAAAATAGCACAGTAAGGAAAAGAAAAAAGGAAATAGATAGACAGCAAGAAAAGTAATAAACAATTAGAATAAAATAACATTAAACAACATTGAAATATATCTTTCATATATAAACTATAAAAAAATAAAAAACAAAAGGAAGAGAAATAAGTTTGAATAGTGTGCCTGAGTGTACCCTCAAGCAAGAGAACTCGTATCCAAGACAGAGGAAGACCATGGTACAGAGGCTACGGCACTATCCAAGACTAGAGAACAATGTTTTTATTTTGGAGTGAGTCCTTCGCCTTGAATAGCTGCTTTCCATAGCCAAAGAGTGTCGTGAGGAAAGACTCACTATCTGTCCTAAGTATGTACTGTATATTCATTGACAATCTTTAGAGGTTCATCCATAACCTTTATATGTTGTCTTTCTGAATTTTCATTGAACAATATCTTAGTTTTACTCATATTTATTTTCATACCAACATTTCTATTTTCTCTATTAAAATCTATCATCTTTTCAATGAATGAATGATTTAAAGTTTTCAGGCATCCTGACATCTAAGGTCATTGACGCCGGTAACATTTAATTTATGTATACAAAAATAAAAAATGAAACAAAATAAAAAATTAAAGAGTATTCAATTAAAATCATAAAAATTGAATGTCATAAAAGTTAAATATTTTTCAGAAGACCTGCTTCTGAAAGAAATCTAAAAATGCCACTTGCATGGTAGGACACATCATTTCCAAGAATCTTGGCAAGGATGAACCTGCCACCCTCACCTCGAGCCTCAAACAAATATCTATTCCGCAAGTTTCATCTTTTCAAATTTCTCCTTCTATCCATTAAACATAACTATATCATCTGCAAATCTGAAGTTGTTAAGGTATTCCCCATTAATATTAATTCCTACATTTTCCCAATCTAAATTTTTAAAACTTCTAGGCTGCTGCAAATGATTTAGGAGAGATATGGTCTCCATGTCTAACCCCTTTCTCAATTGGATTTTTCTCACTATCTTTATGTAGTTTTAGGATTAACGTACTTCCTGTGTAAATATCTTCAAGCACTCTAATATATAATTCATCTAGCCCTTGTCTTTGAAGGGCTTTCATTACTTCTGTAGTTTTGACAGAATCAAATGCTTTCTCATAGTCTATAAACGCCATGCACAGTGATTTATCATGCTCTGTTGACTTTTCCATGAGCTAGTTAATGACATAGATAAGGACAGTTGTTCTACATAAAACCCACAACAGCCAATGAAGCTGTTTCTAGTCCACTGCTAGACAAAGGTCTTAACATGTCTGAGGTTTGACCAGTTTTCATCATTACACTGGCAACTGCGGATTGGTGATTGTGAGAGACAGTTTGATCGCTCACACCAAAGCAATTTATAATACTATGGATGACCCTGACTAGTACAGCTTTCCTGATCATGGCGTACACAAACCCTTTTACCACGTTGAGGTAATCCCGCTCAGAAATATATATATATATATATATATATATATATATATATATATATATATATATATATATATATATATATATATATATATATATGTGTGTGTGTGTGTGTGTGTGTGTGTGTGATGCGCGTGTGTGTTTGTGAGTGTGTATGCGTATTTGTATCTGCATAATAGGTAAGTGCTCTCAACATTTCCTGTGGAGATCCTGCAAATCATCATGCACGTATTCTCAAGTATCTCCTCCCATGACTGTTGGATACGTATCAGCTTGTGGAAAAAAAATGTTCGGGTTACGCCCCATATCATGCAGCGACTAGCCTAACAGTCGACTCCATGCCATTTCTCTTTAAGAGTCAGTCAAAAATCTATATATCTAAGTATCTGTTTTCCTCTACATCAAGAATCTCTACTTTTTAATGGATTTTGTGCTTCATTATTATGTCCTAATATTTTAAAAGGGCGAAGAAGAACGGAAAAAAATAGGAGAAAAAATATGTCGTCAATGCACCTGTAACGGCCAAGAGACGTGATCTTGAGGCGCCCTTACAAGGTGAGTCATGAGGGGCTGTTCCCTTACACTCACTGGGACTAGAGTTTTTTTTTTCTTTTTTCTTCCAGCAATAATGATGGACCTGCGCCTACATCTATTGACCTTGAGCCCAATACTCCTAGAGAAATAAATTAAATTACAGATGAGTATTGTTAACACATTTGTAAAGAAAATATACAGTATGATTACTATGTAGGGTAATGTTTGTAGTTATTTAACATGAAAAAAAAAATCTTTAAACGGAGGAGTAAAATTATAGTATATGCCGAATAAAAATAGACTATAAGAAAACGAATATTTATATATTCTAGTATGTAAAGTGATCATGGCACGGGTGACGCCAAGAAACTTTGTTTTGAGAGAGAGAGAGAGAGAGAGAGAGAGAGAGAGAGAGAGAGAGAGAGAGAGAGAGAGAGAGAGAGAGAGAGAGAGAGAGAGAGAGAATATTAGTGGAAAGGAATAAGGGGAATGTTCACTCTTAAGAATAGCAACTTTCAATTTCCTTTTGGAGACATCAGCTACAAATATTCCCAAAGTGTTAATTGGAATTCACTATACTGAGATAGGCCAAGTTTTTTGGAGACTAGTAGGCCTACGTAGAGGTACCCTCTCCGACCGAAGCAGCTAAGCGAATTTAAAAAAATAATAATAAATTAAAGATAAAAATCTTGAAACTCAAACGAAGAATATGAAGATTCTGAAAACTTGATTGAAACGTTTATTGATGTACCACCGAATACAAAACGGTGTTGTGAACTCGTGATGCTTCTCAGCCAGAGAAAACCGAGTTTGCTATTCCCTTCACTCCATATATGAATAACGCATGGGTGGATTTCGTTGTGAATACTAAGTCGGCCTCTTGAAACAACAATATTAGATATTTTTTTATGAACTCTTGACTCTCATCATAGGTGTACACAGACTATTCATTTACACACACACACACACACACATATATATATATATATATATATATATATATATATATATATATATATATATATATATATATATATATATATATATACTGTATATATATATATATATATATATATATATATATATATATATATATATATATATATATATATATATATATATATATATATATATATAATCCCGTTGAACGTTTAAAACTTTTTTAGTCACACGCATGTATAGCCTACTGTTTAGGTGTGTACGTGTGTGCTTGTATGTGTGTCGAGGTCATAGTTTTTCACGTAGGCAATTTTCATTAAGTGCTAATAGCACTTTGGGCGTCAACTATTTCAAGGTAACCCTTCTCCAGTGTCCGATACGTTCACTAATTTTCAAGACTAGAATTTTGAAGGGAACGACAAAATGTAGGCCTATTACTGTTTTTCTAAATTTGTTCAACTTTTTACCAACTGTTATTTCAACCAATTATTTAGTTACATACACACAGATTATATATATATATATATATATATATATATATATATATATATATATATATATATATATATATATATATATATATATATATAATATCATCAGCCATGACTAATCTACTGGAAGACGATGGCCTCAGTCTATTCCTTTATATGGTTTTCGGTGGCAGTATATACCCGCAAATTATCTTAGTTCGTGGATCATCATCTTCTCTTCCTTCTCCTGCTTCTTTTTAATATATCTATCTATCTATCTATCTATCTATCTATCTATCTATCTATCTATCTATCTATCTATATATATATATATATATATATATATATATATATATATATATATATATATATATATATATATATATATATATATATATATATATATAATGTGTGTGTATGTGTGTGTTTGCTATTGGTCTTGTTTGTAATGAAGACTGACCAACTGTCCTTGATGTGTCATATTCATGTAAGATATATATAAAATCTCAAGCAGACTGGAATGGCATCTTGGGTGATCTTTTGCATTTGAATTGGTCACAATTGTATAAAAGTATTGAGCCTGTTGCCCTCCTGAATGATAATTCGGTCAACATAATTGATAATCGTATCCCTTCTCGTGTGTTGAAATGCCGAGTGAAACACAAACACTGGTTCATCGATGAGTAATTGTTTAGAGAAACAAGAGGCCTATCATCTTTGGAAGAGTAACAGATTCTCGTTGATTTGGAATAACTATACTCAGCTAAGAGCTGTTGCTCAGCAAGTTTATGCTTTAACAGAAAATTGATAGAATTTAGCCACGAAAGAAACCCTTTCTAGTACAACCTAGCAACACGATTAGTAGGCTACCCTTAAATATGCAGTCCTCGATATAGACTTAGCAGTTGTTCCTTTACTCAAACCAGATGGGTCTGTCCATCACTGTCTAAAGGAAACACTTTTGGCCAGTGTGTTTGACAGTAAGCAGTGAATGAGAAACTTGATCTTCCTTACTCCTGTTTTCCTGAGGCTAACTAACTATAGTCCATTTCTTTTAGCGATGCATATTTGCACCGACTCGCAGCAGTGCCCGTTTAGCCCGGAAAAGTTTCCGGATCGCTGATTGGTTGGACAAGATAATTCTAACCAATCAGCGATCAGGAAACTTTTCTGAGCTAAAAGGGCACCGCCGCGAGTCGGTGCAAATATGCATCGCTAAAAGAAATGGACTATAGTCTAGCTTTTCGATCCCATGAAATTAAAAAACTTTTGATGAATTTTTATGTTTATGGAGGTGTAGACCCAAATAGTATTTTCCTTTGTTTTTAAATAAAGACCACAGATTTCTTAATTCCTAAGTTACCTGTTTTTTTTTTTTTTTTTTTTTTTTTTTTTGTAATTGTTGGAGAATTGGCAATGTTACTCCAATAGGTTAATGTGTTTTTCGTGGCTCCAACCCGGTTGATTACCGCTTAACTTCCACAACTCCCATATTATCTAGTTTTTTAACATCTAAAAATCTGTTCCCTAGTTTGATATTTGGCTTTTGGAAAGGCCTTGGAGCATGTGATGCTCTTCTTTCAAATTTCACTGTTTTACAGAAATCCCTTGTGTTAATCATGGGACCCTTGTTTTTAAACTCAAACAGTTGGAACATAAATGACACATTGGAACTTTTCTTATCTTTATTATGTAAATGATGTTATTACACTTCTCCAGCGAGGCCACCTTCAGACTGGCTCCCATTGATTGACCAACGACCCGAGCTATATTGACGTCCTCATAAAGTAAGGAAAGCGTTCTGTCTCCCTTGCTATTTGGTGAGCGAGCAATTAGGTGATAACTGAGAGGCAAGGTGAATGCAACTAATTTTTTTTCAACAAATTGCGAGCTTATATACAATAGTTTCAGAGCAAGAAGGTCACAAAAATTCAATCACGATTCATGAAAAACATGCTTAAACGGGCTTGAAATGGTGGGACAGGAGTGGGAATGGGGTCTTCCTCCACTTCCTGACTTTATCTGTTCGGGTGTTACAGCATAATTTTGTTGCTATGGAGCCCATTAACAACAACTCTTTGTGATCTTATTACTTAAAAGTTCAATAATTATGCTAAATAAAGACATACCCACTCCCAATTGTTTGAGTTTGAAAATAAGACCAAAGGCAGTACTAAAATCAAGGCCAATCATACGAACTTCCCTACCGCAATCTTATATATGTATTTATATATATATATATATATATATATATATATATGTATATATATATATATATATATATATATATATATATATATATATATATATATATGTGTGTGTGTGTGTGTGTGTGTGTGTGTGTGTGTGGCCGCAGGGGCATAAAAACAATTAGAATAGCGCCAACGTTATCCCTGCGTGTCGTAAGAGGCGACTAAAAGGTACGGGACGAGGGGGCTGGGAACCCCCTCTCCTGTATCTACATCCTGTGAGACATCGACAAAGAGATGGAGCTGGGGGGAGAGTGACTGCTCCCCGCACTCTAGTTTTGGGGTGTTTGAATGTGCGTGGATGTAGTACGATAGAGAGTAAAAGATGTGAAATTGAAAGTATGTTTAGCAATAGAAGGATGGATGTATTGGCCTTGTGTGAGACGAAGATAAAAGGAAAGGGTGAAGTGATGTTTGGTGAAATGTCTGGTAGAGTGTCTGGGATTGAAAGGGGAAGAGCGAGAGAGGGTGTGGCTTTATTGCTGAGTGAATGGATGACAGGTAAAGTAGTGGAATGGAAGGAGATATCATCTAGGTTAATGTAGGTAAGGGTTAGGTTGGGTAGGGAAGGTTGGGCGTTTGTCAGTGCGTATGGGCCAGGTAGTGAGAAAAGTGAAGAAGAGCGGAATGAGTTCTGGAATGAATTAACTAGGTGTGTAGAGGGACTGGGTAGAAGGAATTAAGTAGTTGTCATGGGTGACTTACATGCTAGAGTGGGCGCTGGAGAGGTAGAAGGTGTCATTGGAAAGTATGGCGTACCAGGTGAAAATGAGAGTGGTGAGAGACTGGTAGATGTGTGTGTTGAGCAAGAGATGGTGATAAGTAATAGCTTTTTCAAAAAGAAAGGTAAAAATAAGTATACATGGGTAAGAGTGCCAAATGGAAGAGTAGTAGAAAGGGCATTAATAGATTATGTGTTGATAACTAAAAGAATGTTTGGAAGATTGAAAGACGTGCACATGTTTAGGGGTATGGCTAACGGTATGTCTGATCATTTTTGGTGGAAGGAAAATCAGTTGTAGCAAAAGAGTGGGGGAATAGAGTAGGTGGATGTAAAAGGGAGCTAGTGAGGGTTGAAGAGCTAATAAAACCGGGGGTAAAAAGTAAATATCAGGAAAGGTTGAAAATGACATATGACGAAGTGAAAGTAAGAGAAACTGGCAATTTAGAGGAGGAGTGGAAGTTAGTAAAATAAAATTTTGTTGGGATTGCAAGTGATGTGTGTGGCAAGAAGGTTGTTGGAGGCAGCATGAGGAAGGGCAGTGAATGGTGGAATGAAGGAGTGAAGGTAAAAGTGGAAGAGAAAAAGAGGGCTTTTGAAGAATGGCTGCAGAGTAATAGTATAGAGAAGTATGAAAAATATAAAGAGAAAAATGTGGAAGTAAAGCGCAAGGTACGTGAGGCAAAGAGGGCAGCTGACCTGAGGTGGGGTCAGGGATTGGGTCATTCATATGAAGAGAATAAGAAGAAGTTTTGGAAAGAAGTGAAGAGAGTAAGGAAGGCTGGTTCAAGAATTGAAGAGACAGTGAAAGATGGAAATGGAAGGTTGTTAAAAGGAGAGGAGGCAAGGAAAAGGTAGGTGGAATATTTTGAAAGTTTACTGAATGTTGAGGATAATAGGGAGGCAGATATAATTGCTGTTGCAGGTGTTGAAGTGCCAGTGATGGGAGATGAGAATGAGAGAGATATTACAATAGATGAAGTGAGGAGAGCACTAGATGATACGAGAGTAGGAAAAGTGTCTGGTATGGATGGTGTGAGAGCTGAGATGTTGAAGGAAGGGGGTGTGACTGTACTTGAATGGTTGGTGAGATTGTTTAATATGTGTTTTGTGTTGTCAATGGTACTAGTAGATTGGGTTTGTGCATGTATTGTACCACTATATAAGGGTAAGGGAGATGTGCATGAGTGTTGTAATTCAAGAGGTATTAGTTTGTTAAGCGTAGTTGTAAAAGTGTATGGTAGAGTAATGATTAATAGGATCAAGGATAAAACAGAGAATGCAATCTTAGAAGTACAGGGTGGTTTTAGAAGAGGTAGGGGTTGTATGAATCAGATTTTTACAGTAAGGCAGATATGCGAGAAATATTTAGCAAAAGGTAAGGAGGTGTATGTTGCGTTTATGGATCTGGAGAAAGCGTATGATAGAGTTGATAGGGAAGCAATGTGGAATGTGATGAGGTTATATGGAGTTGGTGGAAGGTTGTTGCAAGCAGTGAAAAGTTTCTACAAAGGTAGTAAAGCATGTGTTAGGATAGGAAATGAAGTGAGTGATTGGTTTCCGGTGAGAGTGGGGCTGAGACAGGAATGTGTGATGTCGCCGTGGTTGTTTAACTTGTATGTTGATGGAGTGGTGAGAGAGGTGAATGCTCGAGTGCTTGGACGAGGATTAAAATTGGTAGACGAGAATGACCATGAATGGGAGGTAAATCAGTTGTTGTTTGTGGATGATACTGTACTGGTAGCAGACACAGAAGAGAAGCTTGACCGATTAGTGACAGAATTTGGAAGAGTGTGTGAGAGAAGGAAGTTGAGAGTTAATGTGGGTAAGAGTAAGGTTATGAGATGTACGAGAAGGGAAGGTGGTGCAAGGTTGAATGTCATATTGAATGGAGAGTTACTTGAGGAGGTGGATCAGTTTAAGTACTTGGGGTCTGTTATTTCAGCAAATGGTGGAGTGGAAGCAGATGTAGGTCAGAGAGTGAATGAAGGTTGCAAAGTGTTGGGGGCAGTTAAAGGAGTAGTAAAAAATAGAGGGTTGGGCATGAATGTAAAGAGAGTTCTGTATGAGAAAGTGATTGTACCAACTGTGATGTATGGATCGGAGTTGTGGGGAATGAAAGTGATGGAGAGACAGAAATTGAATGTGTTTGAGATGAAGTGTCTAAGGAGTATGGCTGGTGTATCTCGAGTAGATAGGGTTAGGAACGAAGTGGTGAGAGTGAGAACGGATATAAGAAATGAGTTAGCAGCTAGAGTGAATATGAATGTGTTGAGGTGGTTTGGCCATGTTGAGAGAATGGAAAATGGCTGTCTGCTAAAGAAGGCGATGAATGCAAGAGTTAATGGGAGAAGTACAAGAGGAAGGCCAAGATTTGGGTGGATGGATGGAGTGAAGGAAGCTCTGGGTGATAGGAGGATAGATGTGAGAGAGGCAAGAGAGTGTGCTAGAAATAGGAATCAATGGCGAGCGATTGTGACGCAGTTCCGGTAGGCCCTGCTGCTGCCTCCGATGCCTTAGATGACCGCGGAGGTAGTAGCAGTAGGGGATTCAGCATTATGAAGCTTCATCTGCGGTGGATAATGTGGGAGGGTGGGCTGAGGCACCATAGCAGTACCAGCTGAACTCGGTTGAGTCCCTTGTTAGGCTGGGAGGAACGTAGAGAGTAGAGGTCCCCTTTTTTGTTTTGTTTCATTTGTTGATGTCAGCCACCCCCTCAAAATTAGGGGAAGTGCCTTGGTATATATATATATATATATATATATATATATATATATATATATATATATATATATATATATATATATATATATATATATATATATATACGCACACACTAATGTACGTGACCTGTAGAGATATGGAAACACAGATTTAACTTTTCCCACCACCAGTCCCCCTTCCTACTGCCAAACGACAGTTTGGGTATATATTGGAGATTGTCATTTCCGAGTGGCAGAGGCAAGAGACAATGATATTTCCCTAGCAAGCAGGACAATGTCTTAGAGACTGACCATATATACATATGATTAACGCCCAAGACTAGGAGGGGCCAGGCAATAGCTGCTGATGACTCAGTGGGTAGACCTATAGGCTCCCCCAAAACCCACATCCTTAGCTCACATAGATTATTATTATTATTATTATTATTATTATTATTATTATTATTATTATTATTATTATTATTATTATTATTATTATTATTATTACTTGCTAAGCTACAACTCTAGTTGGAAAACTAGGATGCTATACGCCCAGGGGCCCCAACAAAGAAAGTGGCCCAGTACGGAAAGGAAAAAACGAAAAATAGAATATTTCAAGAACAGTATCAATGTTAAAATAAATATTTCCTATATAGAGTATAAAAACTTTAATAAAACAAGAGGAAGAGAAATTAGATAGAATAGTGTGCCCGAGTGTACCCTCAAGCACAGAACTCTAACCCAAGACAGTGGAAGACCATGGTGCAGAGGATATGGCACTACCCAAGACTATTATTATTATTATTATTATTATTATTATTATTATTATTATTATTATTAAATGCTAAGCTACAACTCTAGTTGGAAAAGGAGGATGCTATAAGCCCAGGGGTCCCAACAGGGAAAATAGCCCAGTGAGGAAAGGAAACAAGGATAAATGAAATATTCTAAGAACAGTGACAATAAAATGAATATTTCCTATATAGAGTATAAAAACTTTAACAGAACAAGAGGAAGAGAAATTAGATAGAATAGTGTGCCCGAGTGTACGCTCAACCAAGATAACTCTAACCCAAGACAGTGGAAGACCATGGTACAGAGGCTATGGCCCTACACAAGACTAGAGAACAATAGTTTGATTTTGGAGTGTCCTTCTCCAAGAAGAGCTGCTTACCAAAGCTAAAGAGTCTCTTCTACCCTTACCAAGAGGAAAGTAGCCACCGAACAGTTACAGTGCAGTAGTTAACCACTTGGGTGAAAAAGAATTGTTTGGTAATCTCATTGTTGTTAGGTGTATGAGAACAGAGGAGAATCTGTAAAGAATAGACCAGACTATTTTGTGTATGTGTAGGTAAAGGGAAAGTGAATCGTAACCAGAGAGTAGGGTCCAATTTAGTATTGTCTGTCCAGTTAAAGGACCCCATAACTCTCTAGCAGTAGTATCTCAACGGGTAGCTGGCTGGTCAGGTTGCAGCAACCAAAGGAACCAATGAGTTTAAGCGCGACTCGAAACACACACACATACATACATATATATATATATATATATATATATATATATATATATATATATATATATATATATATATATAGTTGGGTAACAGGGACTGATCGTAGTATAGATGTAGTTTATACATTGGATCCTTCTCTCTGGTTACGGCTTATTCCCCCTTTGCCTACACATGCAGCGAATAGTCTGGCCTATTCTTTACATATTCTCCTCTGTCCTCATACACCTGACAACACTGAGATTACCAAACAATTTTTCTCTCAATGGGTTAACTACTGCACTGTAACTGTTCAGTGGTCAATTTCCTCTTGGTAAGGGCAGAAGAGACACTTTAACTATGGTAAACAGCTCTTCTAGGAGAGGGGTACTCCAAAATCAAACCATTGAGTCTTGGGTAGTGCCATAACCTCTGTACCATGGTATTCCACTGTCTTGGGCTAGAGTTCTCTTGCTTGAGGGTACACTCGGGTACACTATTCTATCTTATTTCTCTTCCTCTTGCTTAGTTAAAGTTTTTGTAGTTTATATAGGAAATATTTATTTGAATGTTACTGTTCTTAAAATATTTTGTTTTTCCTGTTTTCTTTCCTTACTGGGCTATGTCCATGATGGAGCCCCTGGGCTTATGGCATCTTAATTTTACAACTAGGTTTGTAGCTGAGCAAATAATAATAATAATAATAATAATAATAATAATAATAATAATAATAATAATAAATCGCCAACCTAGATAAAATGTGGAGTTGATTGACTTTGAAATGAACCACTTCATGTAGTTCATCTACATGACAGTTTATGGCACTCTCTATTTGGGGAGAAAGTGTTATTTTAATATTCCATTTACCTTGCCATATTATAATTTATTCTGCATCACATTCATATTAGAAACATTCAGTCATGGGGTCCTTAGTTTTAATGAGAATCTCATCAGATAATAAATCCCATTCACTAGTTAGTCAAATACGAGAAACATTGGGAATAACCACTTTTCTTTTTATTATTGCATGCCAAGACCTGACCACTGTAGGCGAAACGGTGGTGACCCTTAGCACAAGGAAGCTTGTTCAACTATATGTGTTGCGAATGAAAAATACATAAGTGTTTTATTTATATGAGCAATGACAGAAGTTATGTACTTTTTATGTTTGCAAAATATTGAAGTATTTAATTCAAAATGTAAAATTAATCTGATATATTGAATTTGTTTCAAGCTAAACAAAATCCAAGGGGAGAGAATGTGCAGATAAGAGATAATCCTGAGTCGAAGTCAGTTATAAGATTCGAACGAAACAGAAACGTTGTGACGTTTCTAAATCGTTGTCGATTCAGAGATTAGGCTCCTGAACGAGGCTTCCCAATGTTGTTGTCTGGATCAGTTTTCAGCGAGAGACAAAACTCGTCCGTAACTTCCACCGATAAAACCATCGACCATGACTAAACTTACAGAAGATATGGTGGTCGCCAGGTCAAAGGGAAGCGACCTTCATAATGTCAAGAAGCTAAACTGCTGGTAAGTGCATTGATTTAATCCGTAACAAAAGCTGTGATAGGCTAAATAAGCCCAGGTGTCGGGCACTTAGGAAAGGTTTTATG
The DNA here is from genome assembly GCF_036898095.1 of Palaemon carinicauda. NCBI lineage: Eukaryota > Metazoa > Arthropoda > Malacostraca > Decapoda > Palaemonidae > Palaemon > Palaemon carinicauda. Next base: position 65,614,385 of record NC_090726.1, on the reverse strand, counting down.
CGTAGCAAGTGTGGGTGTTTTGGGAATGGTCATAGGGGTATGCCCGAATGGAAAGGAAAAGTGACAGGAGTAACCCATTCATGAAGAGGTTTTTTGAAGCTTTGTGTCCAATTCTTTGAGTATTGTCAAATCATTACCTCTTTCCTGGTCAGTAACCTCGCTGACAGTTTCGTGATTTTGCCTGCCGGGTGCAGTAAAAATTAGATATTCAATAACCCTAGAAGACCAGACCATATATTTTTTTTTTGTCTCCTTAACTTACAATGAATAATTACCCATATAATTGACCTACAAACTTTAATTAAATTACAAAACAGTTTGAAACTACCGGAAACCTTGCATACTTATCTGTATGATAAAATGTTTACACTATGACTCAGTTTTACCCCCCCCCCCCCAATATTATTCCTCACGATTTGTATATTAATCTGTAACCTTATTTATTCTTTGTTCAATTCTGTTTTTTTTTCTGCAAGCTATTTTTCATTTCCAAAGACTTACATAGTGTAAGCAACTATTATAGAGGGGTCCTATTTCATTATTGAAACAGGCTTTTTAAGACTGAGCAAGCTGTAGAGTGGACTGGCTTACACCTATAAGGAATTGGGCTGAAGTGCTGTAGTCTAAATCACAAGATAGCAATCTAGATAATTTATGGTTGAAGTATATAATCAGCATAACTCAATAAATTTTAAAGAATAGTGTCACTAGCATCACATTGAGCCCTCCCGACTTTACTTTATGTAATCTAACCTAACCAAGATTGTTCTTTTAGGATTTTATACGATTAGCAATCACAATTCAACTTTTTCACGCCAAAGTTCAATCAATCAGTCTAACTAAAACGGAATTATTTGTAGCGTTAAACAGATTAATTGTCAAAACTCTAAAACCAGTTTCCCACTATGGCCTTTACTAGATTGATAGTTATAAGCACTCGTCAAAGATCTTTATTCTAAGTATAGAAATCACTAACTCGTGAAGATGAAGCAATTTTTAGGGCAAGTGGGCTATGGCAGTGTATATTAGGAATTTGCATCCAGCATGATGTTTTTTCTGAATGTGTGTGTACCACAAGATCCAAATTATTGTATAAGAGTTTATGTCAGGTATGACAAGTTTACATGTTTTGCAGTCATGCCTCAGATTATAGTAATTATTAACCATTTCTCGACATCCATTGTAAGAATATTGGAATATGACAAAGAGCCTCTTTTATGTTTGTTGTTGATTTTAACTCTCACTTTAGTAGATGCATTGTTTCTGATTTTGATTTTGCTATCGGAAGTGGCTCTTGAGTTAATTCCCTTCATATTATTATCAGTGCTGTTGGTAACTAATGTTTAAACTTTAGTTTCGTTGATGATTAAAACTATTTTATTCTTGTAAAATTTATATTAAATATCAAGAACTCTGTATTGAAGTTAAATTTGTAGTGGCTTCATCTCTGAATATGTCATAGTTGTTTAAGAAATTAAAGCTTATTTTTCTCTGCACCATTTGATGTAAACTTTATTGTTCCTCCCTTGCTTGAGCCAGATGAGCCATCTGTTTCTCACAGTCCAAAGAATAAAAGCAACTCATTTTGATTGTAAGCAGAGCTGTGATAAGCTGCCTTACAACTATTTTGCCTAATACTCAACTACACAATCAACATCTGATAGATCTTGATGCAGCAATTTGCTGCTTTTAATTTACTCAGTAACATTTATTCAAGTAGGCCTATGATGCACACACCAAGCCCCAAATGATATAAAATATAATTGTATATATGTTAATTAAGCTATGTGCATGTTAATTGGTACTGTATTTAAAATCCCCCACAATTACTATAATCATCATCTGATGCAAAAAGTACAAACAAATTAACAGCTTGTCAGCTGTTTCAAACATTTCGATTACTGGTAGGTAACCCATATGAACACGCCTTTGTTTACATTCATGTGATGATCAACAGATTGCAGAGAATGGGAATTTAGGTACTTCCTTGACGATAGATTGATTGGGACCTGGAAGTATGCTTCCTTTAAGTCCAATCTTATCATTAAATCCTTAGTCTGACCGTTTCTGCTGATAAAACTTGTTCAAGGTGAAGGTATCGATGATTGGTCTCAATCCTTTAGACGCCTTTTCTACAAGAAAGAGTTGACATGTAGAAGCATGGGGACCCATCTAGGATCTCCTGGAGAGCGTCCTCTAGCACGGCCTGGACTTTGGGCTGAAGGGCCCGTTCATATTCTGTTTTCTTTGCACAGGAACACGACATCCCTAGATGTCGAGACAAATATATATATATATATATATATATATATATATATATATATATATATATATATATATATATATATATATATATATATATATATATATATATATACTGTATCTATATATGTATGTATGTATCTGTATTTCTACAGTATCAACATCTATATCGTCCTCTTCAGCCATTACTAGTCCATTGCAGAACAAAGGCCTGAGACGTATCCTTCCATTGTGTCTGTTTATGGTCTTTCTATGCCAGTCCACACCTGCAAACTTTCTTAGTTTGTCAATCCATCGTTTTCTCTTCCTTCCCCTGATTCTTTTGGTATCTCTGGGGACACATTCTGTTATTTTTGATGCCCATCTATTATCTGTCATGCTCATTATATATCCTGCTCATGTCCATTTCTTTTTCTTGCATGTTGTTATGATACAGTATCCTCTACTTTTCAATATTTAACTTAGCCGGTGATTATATAGCTGCAACTCTGTTGCCCGACAGACAACTCTACGGTAAAAACTCGCCAGCGATCGCTACACAGGTTGCGGGTGTGCCCAACATCGCCATCTGTCGTCCAGATACCCAGTACTCAATGTAAACAAAGACTCAATTTTCTCTCTGTCGAGCTATCGACAAGACGTACTTACTCGCTGTTGCTAAACTGGAGTTTTTTCACAACTAATTGGTGAAGTACTTTATTCTAGTTTTGAGCTTTCGCTGTGCAGGGTTTCTCTTCACACAAATCCTTGAACTCTTTTTGATGACGGATTCTTTGTTGATGACTTTTTGATAGTTTTTTTAATTTCCCTTTGACCAATTCAAAATGGCTGACCCTTCTCAAGTCCCCAAATTTAGGAAGTGCAATGCTAGGGACTGTTCAATGCGTCTTCCGAAGGCTTCTATCGACCCTCACACTGTTTGTTCCAATTGTCGGGATAAAACCTGTCAATTGGAAGATCGGTGTGAGGAGTGCGTTGGGCTTTCGGAATTCGATTTTATCGAATTCCAAAAGTATACACGTAGGCTAGAGAGAGATAGAGTTAGGAGAAGTTCTTCTCGTTCTATTGATATATCCTCTCCTCATGCCCCACAACCTATTCCTTCCCCTGTAGTGGTTGCTCCTAACCCCCCTCCTGGCACTCAGGAACCTTCGATGGCTGATATGATGCGTGCCATCCAGGCTCTGGGTGAGAGAGTTGAGTCCCTTGCTAGTGACCGTAATCAGCTCATGGCGGATGTGAAGGAGCTTAAGTGCAAAAGTGCAGTGGGAAGTGCTAAAGTGCCGAGTGATAGTGTTGTGGATAGTGTTGCGCTTGAGGGTTCGTCTGTTCGTGCCTGTCGTCCTCCTAGTCCGGGACCTCTTGCAAGCTCCCAAGTCCAGGGGAGAAGCAATGTCGTACGACAAATGGGTTCGAGAGGCTTTAATCAGCGAACAGACGTTCCCTCCGTGGTATCGGGCGTTTCTACCCAAGATCGCTCCTACCTAACTAAGACGAGAGAGCCCATTTATACCTCGTCTTCGGAAGGTGTTTCTCGCAAGAAACCCTGGACCAAGGTCTCACGACCGTTAAAACGCAAGTCGGTCCCTTCAGCGCAAGTCCAACGGCCCGGTTGTAGCCACTGGGTCAGTTCGGACTCGCTGCCGTCATCCGATGACTGCTCACCGCCTAAGAGAGGCAAAGCGGTACCGCTTCAGACAGTAACACCATCTGTCGCTGCACCTGCTCCCGTAGACCCTAAGTGGTCTCTACTGCAAGACATGCAGTCAAAACTGACGTCTCTTATGCAGGACTTTCGTGCGGAGAAGGTTGCTGCCGCACCAGCTAGTGCAGCACCTAGCCTACAACCTTCCACACGATCGGTTGTGCGTCCTGTGGACGCTGAGGTAACCTTCTCACGCACACCAGTTGAGAGAGTTCCGCCACCCATGCGTTCCAGTGTGATCTGCCAGCCGCATGTTGACGTTAGGCGACGCACGGAGGTCTCCGTTGACGTTCGGGAGGTTCAACAACCGTCAGAGTTGCTTTGTTTTGACGCGGTGCGTCAACCTCCGCAACCCAGTGTGGTTTCCACTGCGCACCCACGTCAGTCCAGACAGTCTGGAGTAGACGCTGTGCGTCCCCGCGCTGCCGTGGTTGTTGCCAGCTCACAGACTGGGCAGCAGTTCCATGACGTTGCGTCCGGCTCAGTCACGCATGCACCCGTGCGACCGGACTCAGCGAACCAGCCGTTACCCACTCCGTTGCCGTTTCCTCATCAGTTATCGGATGAGGGACTTTCTGATGATGATGTTGCTGCACACATAGATGAACCACAATCAGAATTGGACGAGCCTTAGTCTACTCAACCCTCTTTGGACTTTAGGAAAGTTTTGGCCATTTTCAAAGAGATGTTTCCGGACCAGTTTGTTTCTGTGGCTCCTCGTTCTCCTCCGTCAGAGTTTGTGTTAGGCATGCCGTCTACCACTCCTGCCTTTACTAGACTCGTCCTCGCACGCTCGTCCAAGAGAGCTTTGCGGGTTATAGGAGAATGGTTGCAGTCCAAGAAGAGTTTAGGGAAGACAGCCTTTACGTTTCCCCCTGCTAGACTCTCTTCTAGATCGAGCGTCTGGTATGCCACGGGAGAAGTTCTCGGCTTGGGAGTTCCTGCCTCTGCCCAGGGCGACTTCTCAAGCCTGGTAGACTCTCCCCGCCGCCTTGCCATGAGACGCTCAAAGATATGTTGGTCATCTTCGGACCTGGACCACCTTTTGAAAGGTATCTTTAGGGCCTTCGAAGTTTTTAACTTCTTAGACTGGTGTCTAGGAGCCCTAAGCAGAAAGATCTCTCCGACAGAGAAAGAGACTTCCTTGCTCATTATGTCCTGCATGGACAAGGCCGTACGTGATGGGTCTAATGAGCTTGCTGCATCATTTGTGTCCGGAGTCCTTAAAAAGCGTGAAAACCTATGCTCATTCCTTTCAGCTGGAGTTACACCGTGCCAGAGATCCGAGCTTCTTTTTGCTCCTCTTTCCAAGTGCCTTTTTCCAGAAGACCTGATTAAGGAAATAGCTGCTTCATTGATACAGAAGGACACTCACGATCTTGTTGCGTCCTCCGCTCGCAAAGCTACCCCTTTGCCTACCTTGTCAGCTAGACCAAGGATGGACACTCCAGCGTCCCGTTTTATTCCGCCCTTTCGTGGCAGAGCCTCCAGCAGAGGAGGTGCTCGTGCCGAAGGGAAACGAGGAAAGAAGAAAGGAACCAAGTCCTTTAAGGGCAGAGTCTGACTGCCAGCTTCTTCAGACAGCAGTGGGAGCCAGACTCAAGAACTTCTGGCAGACCTGGGAAAAGAGAGGCGCAGATGCACAATCTGTGAAGTTGCTCAGAGAGGGGTACAAGATCCTTTTTGTACGGAAACCCACTCTAGCAACGTCTCCCATCGATCTCTCTCCCAGGTACAGAGAGGAAGACAAGAGACGAGCCTTGAAACAGGAAGTGTCTCTTTTACTAGAGAAGGGAGCGGTGGTCAAAGTCTCGGACCGTCAAACTCCGGGATTCTACAACCGACTCTTCTTGGTGTCAAAGAAGACAGGAGGGTGGAGGCCGGTGCTGGACGTCAGTGCTCTGAATGTCTTTGTCACAAAGCAGACGTTCTCCATGGAGACCACAAAGTCAGTCCTAGCAGCGGTCAGAAGGGAAGACTGGATGGTCTCTTTAGACCTAAGGGACGCCTACTTCCACGTCCCCATCCACCCGGACTCCCAACCTTTTCTGAGATTCGTTTTCGAAAAGGTTGTCTACCAGTTTCAAGCCCTGTGCTTTGGCCTAAGCACAGCTCCTCTTGTGTTTACGAGGCTGATGAGGAATGTAGCCAAATTCCTTCATTTAGCGGACATCCAAGCCTCCCTCTATTTGGACGACTGGCTTCTCAGAGCTTCTTCCAGTCGTCGCTGTCTGAAGGATCTAAAGTGGACTCTAGATCTGACCAAGGAATTGGGTCTCCTTGTCAATATGGAAAAGTCACAACTGGTCCCATCCCAAACTATTGTGTATTTAGGGATGGAGATTCACAGTCTAGCTTTTCGGGCTTTTCCGTCGGCCCCCAGAATAAGCCAAGCCCAGTTATGCATCCAGAACATGCTGAAGAAGGAACGATGTTCAGTCAGGAAGTGGATGAGTCTGTTAGGGACGCTATCATCCCTGGAACAGTTTGTGTCATTAGGAAGACTACACCTCCGTCCTCTTCAATACCACCTAGCATTTCACTGGAAAAAGGACAAGACGCTAGAAGCGGTCTCGATCCCCATTTCCGAGAAGATGAAGTCTTGCCTGACTTGGTGGAAGGACAGTATCAGCCTAAGAGAGGGTCTTCCCCTGGCTGTTCAGATTCTCAACCACGTTCTCTTCTCGGACGCATCGGACGTAGGCTGGGGCGCGACATTAGACGGTCGGGAATGTTCGGGACTATGGAACTTGAGTCAAAGGATAATGCATATCAACTGCAAGGAGCTACTGGCAGTACATCTGGCCTTGAAAAGCTTCAGGTCTCTCCTTCAAGGCAAAGTGGTGGAAGTGAACTCGGACAACACCACTGCCTTGGCGTACATCTCCAAGCAAGGAGGGACCCACTCACTGACGTTGTACGAGATCGCAAGGGACCTGCTCATCTGGTCAAAAGGTCAAAACATATCACTAGTTACGAGGTTCATCCAAGGCAACTTGAATGTCATGGCAGATTGTCTCAGTCGGAAGGGGCAAGTAATTCCAACAGAATGGACCCTCCACAAGGATGTATGCAAGAGACTTTGGGCCACTTGGGGCCAACCAACCATAGATCTCTTTGCAACCTCGATGACCAAGAGGCTCCCAATATATTGCTCACCAATCCCGGACCCAGCAGCAATACATATAGATGCCTTTCTCCTAGATTGGTCGCATCTAGATCTATACGCATTCCCACCATTCAAGATTGTCAACAAGGTACTGCAGAAGTTCGCCTCTCACGAAGGGACAAGGTTGACGCTAGTTGCTCCCCTCTGGCCCACGAGAGAATGGTTCACCGAGGTACTTCGATGGCTAGTAGACGTTCCCAGAAGTCTTCCTCTAAGGGTGGACCTTCTACGTCAGCCACACGTAAAGAAGGTACACCAAAGCCTCCACGCTCTTCGTCTGACTGCCTTCAGACTATCGAAAGACTCTCGAGAGCTAGAGGCTTTTCGAAGGAGGCAGCCAGTGCGATTGCTAGAGCAAGGAGAACATCCACCCTTAGAGTCTACCAATCGAAGTGGGAAGTCTTCCGAAACTGGTGCAAGTCAGTATCTGTATCCTCGACCAGTACCTCTGTAGCTCAAATAGCTGACTTTCTCTTATACCTGAGAAAAGAACGATCACTTTCAGCTCCCACTATCAAGGGCTACAGAAGCATGTTGGCATCGGTCTTCCGGCATAGAGGCTTAGATCTTTCCAACAATAAAGATCTACAGGACCTCCTTAAGTCTTTTGAGACCACGAAGGAGCGTCGTTTGGTTACACCTGGTTGGAATTTAGACGTGGTACTAAGATTCCTCATGTCAGACAGGTTTGAGCCGCTACAATCAGCCTCTCTGAAAGATCTCACCTTAAAGACACTTTTCCTGGTATGCTTAGCCACAGCTAAAAGAGTCAGTGAGATTCATGCCTTCAGCAAGAACATCGGATTTTCGTCAGAAAAAGCTACATGTTCACTACAACTTGGTTTTCTAGCCAAAAATGAGCTGCCTTCTCGACCTTGGCCGAAATCGTTCGATATTCCCAGCTTATCGAATATGGTAGGCAATGAACTAGAAAGAGTCTTATGCCCTGTGAGAGCTCTTAAGTTCTATTTAAAACGAACTAAACCTTTACGAGGCCTATCTGAAGCTTTATGGTGTTCAGTTAAGAAACCATCTTTGCCTATGTCAAAGAATGCTTTATCCTATTTTATCAGACTGTTAATACGAGAAGCTCATTCCCATCTGAATGAGGAAGACCAAGCATTGCTGAAGGTAAGGACACACGAAGTTAGAGCTGTCGCAACTTCCGTGGCCTTTAAGCAAAATAGATCTCTGCGAAGTATAATGGACGCAACCTTTTGGAGAAGCAAGTCAGTGTTTGCGTCTTTTTATCTAAAGGATGTCCAGTCTCTTTACGAGGACTGCTACACACTGGGACCATTCGTAGCAGCGAGTGCAGTAGTGGGTGAGGGCTCAACCACTACAATTCCCTAATTCCATACCCTTTTAATCTTTCTCTTGAAATGTTTTTATTGTTGTTTTTTGGGTTGTCCGGAAGGCTAAGAAGCCTTTCGCATCCTGGTTGATTTGGCGGGTGGTCAAAGTCATTTCTTGAGAGCGCCTAGATTAGGGGTTTTGATGAGGTCCTGTTGTATGGGTTGCAACCCTTGATACTTCAGATCCTAGGGGTCGATCAGCATCCTAAGAGGATCGCGAGGCTCCGTAAGGAAGACGTACTTAAAAGGCAGAGTAATTGTTCAAGTCGACTTCCTTACCAGGTACCTATTTATTTTGTTTTTGTTATTTTGATAACTTCTAAAATGAAATAAAAACTCTTAGCTCATAAAAGTGTAAACATATATTGCTGGTCTCTACCCACCCCCCTGGGTGTGAATCAGCTATATAATCACCGGCTAAGTTAAATATTGAAAAATGTTATTTTGATAATAAAATAAATTTTTGAATATACTTACCCGGTTATTATAAATTAAAGGACCCTCCCTTCCTCCCCAATAGAGACGCAGTGGGACGAGGAGAAAATTGAGTCTTTGTTTACATTGAGTACTGGGTATCTGGACGACAGATGGCGCTGTTGGGCACACCCGCAACCTGTGTAGCGATCGCTGGCGAGTTTTTACCGTAGAGTTGTCTGTCGGGCAACAGAGTTGCAGCTATATAATCACCGGGTAAGTATATTCAAAAATATATTTTATTATCAAAATAACATTTTAGTTTGTTCTCGTATCCATGTTGTTGTTTTTCTGTTTCTTAATGTTATTCCCATCATTATTCTTTTCATAGCTCTCTGAGTTTTAAATAGCTTATGTTCTAAGGCTTTATTATTATTATTATTACTTGCTAAGCTACAAGCCTAGTTAGAAAAGCAGGATGCTATAAGCCCAGGGGCTCCAACAGGGAAAATAGCCCAGTGAGGAAAGGAAAAGAGGAAATAAGAGAAGTAATTAACAATTAAAATAAAATATTTTAAGAACAGTAACAACATTAAAATAAATATTTCCTATATAAACTACAAAAACTTCAACAAAACAAGAAGAAGAAAAAAAAGACAGAACAGCGTGCCCAAGTGTACCCTCAAGCAAGAGAACTCTAACCCAAGACAGTGGAAGACCATGGTACAGAGGCTATGGCACTACCCAAGACTAGAGAACTATGGTTTGATTTTGGAGTGTCCTTCTCCTAGAAGAGCTGCTTACCATAGCTAAAGAGTCTCTTCTACCCTTACCAAGAGGAAAGTAGCCACTGAACAATCGCAGTGCAGTAGTTAACCCCTTGGGTGAAGAAGAATTGTTTGGTAATCTCAGTGTTGTCAGGTGTATGAGGACAGAGGAGAATATGTAAGGAATAGGCCAGACTATTTATTACGGCTCCAACTTTCCCACATGCATAGATTAAAACGTAGGACCATCTGATTAAATACTTTACTTTTTTAGAGAACGTGTCATTTTAATTTTCATATCTCATTTTATTTTCCAAAAGCTCTCCATCACATGCTGATCCTTCTTTTGATTTTTGTCTCATATCCTGGGGAAACACTTACTGCTTGTCCTAAGTATGTACAGTATATTCATTAAAAATCTCTTAAAAGTTTTGTCAATAATTCTTATTTGTTGTCTGCATTTCAGTGAACATTATTTTAGTTTTACTCCTATTCTTTTTCAGTCTTACATTTCTGCTTTCTTTATGCAAATCTTCCATAATCTTTTGCAATTCTGCCAATAATTCATTAAACACCTATGTCATCTGCAATTGTTAAGTTGTAATGGTATTACCCATTAATATTAATTCCTAAGTTTTCCCAATGTAAATTCTTAAAAATTTCTTATTGGCATGCTGTGAATAATTTAGGATAGATGGGGTCTCCCTGTCTTAATTCTTTTATCAATCGGAATTTTCTCAATATCATTATGTAGTTTAGGATTGCTCTACTACCCGCATGGATATCTTCAAGGGTTCCAACATAAGATTCATGTATTCCTTGCTTTTGAAGGGCTTTCATTATTGCTGAATTTTTGACGGAATCAAAAGCTTTCTCATAGTCTGTAAATACCATATATAGTGGTTTGTTATACTCAGTTGATTTTTCCATTAGCCGGTTGATTACATGGATACGGCCAGCTGTTGAATACCCGCTGCTAAAACCTTGCTGGTCTCTTGATCGATTAGTCTAGCTGTCTTTCTATTTGGCCTAATACTGTATGTGCTTTGTAAATGTTTTATATATTATTGAAAGTAAACTTATTTGTAGGTAATTTTTCAGGTCTTGTCTCCCTTTTTGTGAATTAATGTAATTATATAGGTTTTTCAAGTTATAGGTATAGAGCAGTCTTGCAAACATTTTGTGTGAAGTTCAGCAAGTTTTACTACTATGTCAAGGGATTTCTCCATTGAGATTAATTCCTACATTTTCCCTATCTAAAATTTTGAAAACTTCAAGGTTACTATGCATAATTTGGGTACGATGGGGTCTCCCTGACTAACTACTTTCTCAATCAGAATGCTCTCTCAATTTTTACGATGGCTGTACTTCCTATATAGATATCGTCCAGTGTTCTAACATAAGATTCATCTATTCCTTGTCTTTGAAGGGCTTTCATTGCTGCTGAGCTTTTGACAGAATCAAAAGCTTTCTCAATGCCTATAAATGCCATACATAGTGGTTTGTCATACTCTGTTGATTTTTTCATTAGTTGGTTGATTACTGTACATTGATATGGTCAGTTATTGAATACAGTACCCACTACTAAAGCCTGTGTCCTCTCTTCGTTGATTAAATTTTAGCTGTGTTTCTATTAGGCCTAATATGATCTTTGTAGATACTTTATATATTACAAGAGTAAGCTTATTGGGTGGTAATTTTTCAGGGCTTTTGTGAAAAAGGCCTGTGTATCTGTGTATACCTCCCTTCATGTGTATATGATATTTTCTTCTATAATTGATTTTTGTTGTTTTATACTCTTTTGTATTTTTATATATACATAATGAGACAAAAGGGGATAGGGGTACATGCCTGACATAAAAGATACTTGAAAGGATACTTGGGAACATAAATGGTGAAAACCCCTGCTTAAGGTTGTTGTCCATCGTAGCAACAGGGAGTACAGGAAAATATTACCATTATCATTAGAATGCATATTATACATAGTAAAAGTATAAGAGTATCAAACCCTATTAGGAATCTGTCAATATTAGGAAGTTCCTGAGGTTTCTTCAGTACAATAAAAAGTTGCAAGTCACTGCTGACACCATAGTGGGTGGAGAGTTGCACTGTATGCATAGGTTAAGGGTTTTTGCAATGTTCCTTTGGCCCCAACTGGAATTTCTTTATATCCTTCAACTTTACCTATGATCTTTCTTCCTTTCTTTGATCTTTCTGTCAATCCTCTTTTAATTCTTGCCTCATAGTATAAATCTTGGCACTGCATGGACTCCCAGGCTCCAGTGCCTTGCTGTATAGCCCAGATCTTTAAGTCCAATCCAATCCAGGTCACTGCTGAAATCAGCACTAATACAAGCTGGAACAGTTTGCCCATAGGTTACTGATTAAGGTCACAGTGGGGTCTTTTATTGTAGAGAAACTTGTGGTTAATAACGAAACAGGCTTTTGTAGAACATAGAAATATTTCTCCAAGTTTGAGGAAAGCTCCCTTAAAGCTTTTGGAGACAGCCAAACCGAAGAAGCTTGTGGCATCCACGAATGTTGCGACCAAATTGCTAGTCATTTAGATTATGATAGGCTTTTTAGTTAAAGGGTCACTTTCCTTCCTGACAGATTTCAGTCAAGAATGATTTCTGGACAAAAGCCTTATCCAAATACCTTTAAAGCCCCCTTCCCTTGAAAGAGATATTGGTTTTGCAATCAGATAGAACTAATCCTCTGACCAGTGAGGTCTTGAAGGATTTGGAAGTGCTACACAAGGCATATTATTGTATCAGTAGGGATAGCTTAGATTTTTTTTCGTTAAATTTAATTGACATGGCTAACCTTTCCAGAGGAGGAATAGTAATGAACTTAGGTATGTATTGAAATAAATGAATTGAATTTAAGATTAATCTCTTCTTCTTCTTATCAGAATTCATGTGTAATACTGTCATTGAATATGAATGCCGAGATGTATTCCCATATTTCAATTTATTTATTCAGATTAAATTTTTCCTTTATTTTGTGTACAATTGTATACTGTATATTTTTTTCTCATCTCCCCAGGGGTAGTGAGCTTTCAGATGTTTCTGTGGTCAGAAAATTACCAAACGTTGAGGTTTTATCTTTGAGGTAAGTGAATTTTATAGCAGTTAATTTGTCATTGATATGTACAGTAATTTATAGTTAAAGACATACCATAGATCTTAGTGGGAGAGTGGCAAGATTTTAGAATACTTTGTATGATAGTGAAATATGGAGAACCAAATTATTTGCTCCTACTTGAGTACAAATATTCGTGCTTTAATATGACTTTGTTCTAACACTGAGTACTTACCTCGAACTACTTTCTTAGGAGTATCTGGGATCTCCTCCCAAACGACCAGAGTTTTGTGTAATTTACCCTACTCCCGTTTTCTGTGAGGGTTAACCTCAGGCAGAGTGATACGCGCCCTGAGGCTAACCCCGGGTCAGGGAGCATGCTTTCTCAGGTCTCGACCTCCAGTAAGTTCTCTGGTCGCGTCACGATAACATCTCGACGCTCTCCTTATCCCAGTGTGACCCTTTGTGTCTCGCGTGGTCTCCACGCGGTGTACTTGTATCCTTCCCTTGTGTCTTTGCGGTCCCACATGGTACCTTTGTGCTTCCCTTATTCCTTCCCTTGCGTTCCTGTGTCTTACGGTGTGTTACTAGTGCGTAATGGAGCATCCCCGCCGTTGTCCTGGGCCTATGGCCGGAAAATCGTGTGGTGCTTTTCTTTCGAAACCGGAGGTGGACCCGCACTCCTTGTGTTCGTCATGTAGGGGCAGTGTGTGTTCCCCTACGGACACGTGCCCGGAGTGCGAATCGTGGAACGAAGTTCAGTGGGTGCGCTTCGGCACGAAGAAGAAGGCGACCAAGAGGTCCCCTAAGAAGGCGAGCATCTCCTCTCCCCTTACGTCTCCAGGAGCGTCATCAGGGCGAGCCTCCATACCACCTTCCCCTACCCAGAGTAGGGGACGAGGTTTGTCCGTTGCGGGGAAGAAGCCGGCGGCTCTTCCCCAGGAGTCTGTATTGCAGGATAGTGGGGTAGTGGCATCATTCCAGGCAAGTGAGGGGCCTGAGGGAGGGACGGGTGTGTGTTCTGAAGATGGAGCCCTGGTACCTGTGGGGCACGTCTCGTCAGATGACCCTATGTGGGGTAAAAATGTTACTGCATCTTCTCCCGCCTCTTGGGCATGTTTTTCAGGTACCTCTACAGCCAAGGGTGCCGTCGAGTAGGACGACTCGCCCCAATCAGACTCCCTCGGGTGGGTACCTCCGAGGACACCCTACAGGTCCCCTTTGAGAATGGAGGAAGGCTTCGTCTCCCGCCTCTTGGGCGTGTTTTTCAGGTACCTCTACAGCCAAGGGTGCCGTCGAGAAGGACGACTCGCCCCAATCAGACTCCCTCGGGTGGGTACCTCCGAGGACACCCTACAGGTCCCCTTTGAGAATGGAGGAAGGCTTCGGAACCTGGTTCCCCATCGAAGATCGCCCACGCTCCCCTCCAGCGCCTTCGACTACCTTACCAGACGTCTTCCTGCAGCCCTCGTCTTCCGCCGGTCGTTGGGTTATTCTTCCTGCTGAGCTTCGCGCACCCGCCCCGCCGGCGAGTTACGACGCATCGTCAGACTCGTCAGCCATAACGAGTTTCTGTTCCTCGGAGGGCGGGGCCCGTAAGAAGTCCCGAAGACGACGTGAAAGATCCCGGAGGAGACATTCTCGTTCCCGCTCACGCTCCAGGTCTCTCCACGGGGGTAGACGCTCCAGGTCCCCCAGAAGGAAGTTTAGGAGAAGTAGATCGCCTGGAGAAGAATGGGTGTTGGTCCCGCGTAGCAAGCTCCCCAAGTTCTCAGCAGTTCCAAGTTCGTCGGGTTGGCTACCCAGATCCAGAACCCCGTATAGATACGCTCCCAGCGGCAGATTCGACAGACGGAGGGATACGTCGTTTCCAGCCCCATCGGACAGGCGTAAGGCCGCGAAGGTTCCGACTCAATCCGCCCAGCGTAGGGAGTCGTCCCTTTGGACTGGCAGCATCGTCCCATCCTCCAAGGTGACTCGTCACCGTCAGGAGAAGGAGAGACGGCTCCCCCCGTCGGGCAAGCCCACGGAAGCCAGATCCTCCACGACGAAGGAGAGACCTAGGACGGAGGCCCTCTCCGCTACGGCAATGCCCATCCTTCGTCCAGAGCCTATTACGGAGGCCCCTGCCAGAGGGGCTCCGTCACGAGCAGCGGATCACCCTACGGAGGAGATGGAGGACAACGCAGAGGGCGTAACAGCGGAGGTGTCCGCATGCAGGAGAGTGATAGGGCTCATCAGGAGCCATCACAGAATTGAAGAGCCCGAACCCTCCTCCGAGGACTCCTGGCGCTCTAACCTAAACAAACTGGTAGAGGCCCCTGTTCAACATAGACCATCCCTAGCACTTCCGATTGCCAGGGATGTTAGGCTGGGTAGGGCGTACGTCAATAAGATTGTGGCCACCCATGCAGAGGTTCCCAAGACCCAAAGTTCCTCCAAGCTGCTCCAGGGCTTGAGGTCACAGAGCAAATTTTATCTTCCCAAGGGACAGCGACCAGGTGCCTGTAAGGTGGAACCAGCTCTCGAGGTGTTAGGCCAAGGAGGATCTGAAGATAGGGCCTCGTCGACTCCGATCTGTTTCTCGCAGTCGGAGGCTACAATGATGGAGGAGATAGCCAAGGACCTGGTCATCGTGTCCTCCTGGCTGGACTGGTGGGCCTCCGCCCTTGTAGAAGTCCAGGCCTCCTGTGACCTCTCAGTCCCGGATAAACAGGCCCTACTGAAGGAGCTGATTAGCTCGGGAGGTAGGGCCTTGAAGTTTGTCTCCTACCAGTCTCTAGCTCAAGCCGCCAACTGGATCCTGCGGAGGAGGAATACAGTCCCTAATAAAATTAACAGACGGATTCCGGACAGAGAAGCGAGAGCCCTGAGAATCCTGCCACTATGGGATGATTCCCTTTTCCCCCTGAAGGCAGCGGAAGAAATAATGGAAAGGGTCAGGAAACGGAAAGACGTGGGTGATCTCAGACCCCAGTCAGTGAGAAGGCCCATCCACAGAAGGACCGCTTCCGATGCTCCTCCTCTGCCTCGAGCCTCGCCTAGCCATCCCAGGAGAGACGCCCCAGCGACGGCTTGGTCACAACCTTTGCAGCCCTCCCGTAGGGGAACATCGGCAACCCAGTCCTCCTTTAGACCGTCGTACGCGGCAGCCAGGAGAGGGCGTGCAGGCCGCTCCTCCAGAAGGAGATAGGGAGAGAGGCCCCCTACTCCTGCCCAAGCCTCAGGTGGGGGGATGCCTCAGACATTTTTGGCAAGCATGGAAAGACCACGGTGCAGACCCGTGGACCGTAACAGTTCTGAAAGAAGGGTACAGGCTACCCTTCCTAGCGGACCCTCTGCCCCTAATACCAGACCTACGGGCAGAGTGGTTGGCTCCAAAGGACCCCTTAAGGAGGACAGCTCTGCAAGAGGAAGTCTCGGTGATGTTGGCAAAAGGAGCGATAGAACAAGTCCAAGGCCTGGGCCCGGGGTTCTACAGCAGACTCTTCCTGGTGGAGAAGGCAACGGGAGGTTGGAGACCCGTCATAGACCTCTCAGCCCTCAACAAGTTTGTGTGCAAGACCGACTTCAAGATAGACACCCCGAAGTCGGTCCTGGCGTCCGCGAGGGAAGGGGACTTCATGATGTCCATAGACCTCAAGGACGCATACTTCCAAATCCCCGTGCACCCCTCCAGCAGGAAGTACCTAAGGGTAATATGGGGTGCCCAGACATTGCAGTTCAAGACCCTCTGCTTCGGGCTGTCCACAGCTCCTCAAGTCTTCACGAGGGTCCTCACAACAGTCTCAGTATGGGGACACGAACATGGCATCCGCCTGATTCGGTACCTGGACGACTGGTTGTTACTTTCAGCCTGAGGGGAAGTACTGAGGGAGCAAGGCACGAAGCTTCTGCAGTTCTGCAATGTCCTGGGCATCATCAACAACCTGGAGAAGTCTCAACTGATACCCTCCACCAGGATGACCTACCTCGGGATGGTCTTGGACTCCCGGTTGGCGAGAGCCTTCCCTTCCGCGGAGAGACTAGACAACTTGGACCAGATCCTCCGTCCCTTCCTGTCGGACCAGCCCAGGAGAGCGAAGGACTGGCAAAGATTGATAGGACATCTCGTATCGTTGGAAAAACTGGTCCCCCAGGGGAGGCTCAAGGTCAGAGGGGCCCAGTGGAATCTGAAGGAGCTCTGGAACCAGAGGCACTCCCCCCACAAAGTGATTCCTGTTCTCCCGGAAACAAAGGAAGTCCTGGAGTGGTGGCGCAGCAGATCGAACACACTCAAGGGAATGCCCTTCGCAGCCGACCCTCCCGAGATGCTCCTGTTCACGGACGCATCCAAGGGGGGGTTGGGTGCCCACCTCCTCGGAAGGTCAGCAAGAGGAAAATGGACGGACGAGGAGAAGGCTCAACACATAAACGTCCTAGAAATGAGGGCAGTTCGAAGGGCGTGCCTAGAGTTCGTCAATCTACTCCGGGGGAACACCGTGGCACTGATGTGCGACAACGCCACGGTGGTGGCCTACATAAAGAAGCAGGGAGGACTAAAATCGAAGGAGTTGTGCGACCTCACGTTGGAACTTCTTAAATGGGCCGAGGCGGAGCAGATCAGGATCTCAGCAAGGTTCATTCCAGGAAAAAGGAAGGTCCTGGCCGACGGCCTCAGCAGGATGGGACAAGTAGTAGGAGCCGAATGGTCCCTACACCCAGTAGTAGCAAAAGTCATCATCCAAAAATGGGGGTCGCCAGTGTTGGACCTCTTTGCGACAAGACTGAATGCACAGCTCCCCGTGTTTTGTTCTCTGTGCCAGACCCAAGAGCAGCGTTAGAGGACGCCTTCCAGCACCCTTGGGACAATCTCGACGTCTACGCCTTCCTTCCCTTCGCGATGCTCAGGCAGGTGCTCAACAGAGTAAGGAGGGCCCACAACCTGAAGATGTCTTTGGTAGCACCCTGGTGGCCAGAGAGAGAATGGTTCGTGGATCTAAAGGAACTAGCGTGTCTTCCACCTTGGCCCCACTTTCAAAGGTTCCACGAGAACCCTCTGTCCCTCCGCCTTCACGCGTGGAGGTTATCGAGCGTCTCCTGAGGAAGGAAGGCTATTCGTCGAAGACAGCAGCAAGGATGTCAGGGTACCTGAGATGTTCATCTGCAGCAGTCTACCAAGCAAAGTGGGCCAACTTTTACTAAGTGGTGCTCCTCCAGGAACATCAAGCCACTGAAGGCCTCCATCCCGGAGGTTGCGGACTCTTGGTCTATCTCAGGGACGTGATAAACATGTCTATTCCGGCCATCAAGGGAGTCCGTGCAGCATTAGGCCAAGTTTTCCTCCTGAAGGGCATCGACCTGGGAGCCTCTAGACATATCTCGATGCTCATCAAGAGTTTCGAGCAGGCATGCCCCCCTCAAGCCGTTAGGGTGCCACAGTGGGATGTGGCCAGGGTTCTGAAGATGTTATCAGAACCCCCGTTCAAATCCCTAAAAGACATTGTGGACAAAGATCTCACCCTCAAGACTGTTTTCCTGCTTACTTTGGCCTCAGCTAAAAGGGTAGGGGAGATTCATGGACTGTCTTACGAGGTCTCGCACTCGAAGGGTTGGAGAGAGGCTTCCTTCAAGTTTGTACTATCCTTTGTAGCTAAGACCCAGAATCCAGCCGTGTGGGATCCCAGGTTTGAGGGATTCTCAATACCAGCAATTCCCCGTTCGGACAACCCGAAGGACTTAAAGCTGTGCCCTATCAGGGCAATAAGGAAATACCTAGAGAGGACGGCTAAACTTCGGCCTAATATCAAAAGTCTGTTTGTCTCCTCAGGCCCAGTGAAGAAGCCAATCTCAAAGAACACCATCTCCTTCTGGCTGCGGCAGGTGATTATCAGGGCATACAGCAGTGCGGGAATTCCCCTGCCGGGTAAGCCCAGGCCCCACGACATAAGGAGTCTAAGTACCTCGTTAGCATTTGAAAAGAATATGGCGGTGGGCCAAATCCTGAGATCTGGCACTTGGTCTAGCCAGTCAACCTTCACGGCTCACTACCTAAAGGACTATTCGAGGAAGTCCTTGGACGGATTCTCAATAGGAACCGTCATCTCCGCGCTCAAACGGTTTGACGACATAGCCCCATAAACAACCGCGGAGGGTAAGACCAAGAGACACAGGTTCGTTCCTTAACCCCCCTTGTTCTTCCTTCCCCTTTTTCCGCTTGAAGATGTACTCGGGTAGTCCCCCTGAGCCTGTTTCAAGACACGCAATCATCGGAAGGACATGTCTCCTAGGAATTCTTGCAGAGGTGAGTTACTTAAGACACTAAGAGCTTTTTGTGTTGTTTTTTCCCTATTTTCCGTGTTTCATGAATGGCAACAGAACCTAGCCTCCTATCTAGGTTCCCCTGATCATGCTTACCTCGGTCTCTAGGTCTGGAAGGCCACTCCCACCTCCTAAAGTGTAAGTCTCCTAAGAAAGTAGTTCGAGGTAAGTACTCCGTGTTGGAACAAATCACAAATTTTAAGTAATTTGTATTTTTCCTAACAATACTTACCTCGAACTACTTTCGGGTAATGGCCCACCCTTCCTTCCCCGAGTGCCTTACTGGACTTCTTAAGAACCTAAGCTACCAAGAACTTACTGGAGGTCGAGACCTGAGAAAGCATGCTCCCTGACCCGGGGTTAGCCTCAGGGCGCGTATCACTCCGCCTGAGGTTAACCCTCACAGAAAACGGGAGTAGGGTAAACTACACAAAACTCTGGTCGGTTGGGAGGAGATCACAGATACTCCTAAGAAAGTAGTTCGAGGTAAGTACTGTTAGGAAAAATACAAATTACTTAAAATTTGTGATTTTTTCAGTTTAGCTGGGTCTTGGCTGTTAGAAATATAATGAGGCGTAGGTAGGTATTGGTGGGTGGAGCGGAAGGTCCCCATCTCGCCAAAACACTGTGTAGCCACTTTGTTTTTAGCTGCCAGAGTACAGATGTACTTCCAGAGCCCTCAATTGGCTGTTTTAGTCATTTGCTTTTCTTTTATGTCATGCATGTTGGAGATTAAGGAAAAGAGGATTTGCAGTTGTTTCCCAATAACTGTAACTGCGTGACAGTTGTCTCTACAGCCTGCTGATATCTACATTCTTGTTCCTGTTAAATAGTAGTCCTCTTTACTGTTTAGTCTCTAGCGAGTATGGACTTGTTGTAGTAGTTTGCGGACTGTGGCAAGATGTAGCACGCAGACTGCCTAGTGTCCGAATGCCGACCACACTCCAGCATTCACTACACAAAAAGATAAAGCGGTGGTATACCCAGAAATTTGGGCAAAAGATAAACAGTCAAGAGGACGGGGTACTGGGCACCACCCCTCGATTTTTTTATACTGGGCAAGGGGACCCAGCTAGAACCTCAAATTTTTAAACATCTGACTTACCCGGTAGTTATATATATAGCTATACGTCCCTGACATCCGGCAGAAATGTCAAACTCGCGGCAATCGCAGATTGGGTAGCCAGGTGTTCCACCTGTGCGCCCTCTAGCGAGGTACCTGGAACCATTCCATGATTCATCAGATCTTCCCTGCTGCTCACGCCGGCAACATCGTTGGATTTTAACTGTATAATTGCGGTTATCTTGGTGATGTACAATTTACAGTTGGCTTTCGCTCTTTTGGTTTTATTTTGACTGAGAGTTAGTGGTTGGATTATGATCGCTATGTTCGTAACTTGAAAGGGGTAGGATAAGGTGTTTTTTCCACCTACTGTACAAATAACGAACCTACTCTTAAAAACATGATGGCGGAAGGAAAACACTCCGCCAACACTATGACGTCACAATCACATGACGTAAACTACGTAGACTACGTAGTATGACTTGCAAACTCTTTTCTTTTTCTATGCAAAGAATGATAATTGAATACTAACTTACAAACCAAAAGTATTCAAGTTTTTATAAGATAAAAGGAATATATTGTTTTAAGAAAATATTTGCCCTATTATTATACTTTATTTAGATAATCATCGATCTATTTTCAGAGTTTGAATAAAACTAGCGTACAGTTAAATTTACGCTACGTAGTACTCATGACAATCGATACAATCCCACAAATTACTTTTTATCTTTATTTATTTTTTCGATATTGGGAATTCTAATATTAATCAGATAACCTATTGCATTCTCATTCAAGCCCTTGCCGGAAGACTAAATTCTCTCGCAGCGGGCAGGTCTATTTATGGTCTTATGTGAAAGAGTTAAATAAGTGCAAGTTTCAGTACTAAATTAGTGCAGTGAATTTAATCACAGTGGAGGGTGCGTCTGCTCGAACCTGTCGTTATTCTACCCTTAGACCTCTTCCAAGCTCCCCAACCCCTGGGAGAAGGAATGTCGATCGGCAAAAGGAAACGAGAGGCGTTACCGCCTGAGCAGACGTCCCCTCGAGCGTTCTTGTTAACGCTTCCCAGAACGCTCGCCCTCGCCATGGGAAAGGCGAGGTAAAAGTGTTATCTCCGCCATCGGTTGACTCAGTTCACAGACAGGGCTGGCGTCTTACGTATTTCCCATACTGTTAGACAAGAAGAGGGTTGCTCGTCATGACGCTGAGCGTTTAGATGCTTAACACCTTAATGTTAGCGTCAAGATGGACGGCGAGCGTTAAGGAATGGACTACATCACGCCAAACGTCGAGTAGTTGGAAGTCATGACACGTAACGCCGAGCATCAGAGCATTGGACGGCAAGCTATTAACGCTGCTGTAAGAGTTTGACTCGATGTTTGAAACTGAGTTTAACTTCTTTGTCTCTCTTGTTGGATGAGCGAATGTTCTAGGTGCGAACGTCATAGTTCCGAGTGTCTGAATCGCGAGGGTCATTGTTCCGAGAGTCACGTGGCGCCGAGCGTCAAGCTTCCAGCAGTAGGACTTGACGTCGAGTGTCAAGCAGTTAGACATGACGCTGAGTGTCAAGCAGTTGGACGTGACGCCTAGTGTCAAACATAGTTCTGAGCGTCTAAACCACAACGTTATTGTTCTGAGAGTCATGGGGCGCCAAGCGTCAAGCAGTTGCATGACGTCTAGCGTCCAGCAGGCGTCAAGCGTCCAGCAGTTGGACTTGACGTCGAGTATCAAGCATACACCGAGCATCAAGCAGTTAGACGTGACGCCGAACGTCAAGCATTTAGACGTGACGTCAAGCATCAAGACTCGGACGTCGTGATTACACCAGTCGAGATCGCGAACGTCTTAGTTCCGATCGTAATGACTACGAGCGTCGAGCGTTGGAACATCGTTACGCCAGGCGCTATAAGAAAAATACAGAGAAAAATACTAACTGGAAAGAAATTATTTTCACACACCAAGGCCCGCCTGAACAGACTCTTAGTGTCTGATGGAAGGCAAGAAATAAACACCTAAAAGTAAGAAAAAGTAAGCAATGATCTTTGACCCATTGAGGCCAGAATTCAGGACTTTAAGGAGTTGACTCCTTGGAAACAAGACGTCTCTACCTTGGTTGGAGACTTGTAGGAGGAAGGAATCGACGATCTCCTTTCCCCTACTTATCTTTTAGAGGAATTCTCGTAGAAGATCCTAAGATCCTTCATCCTTCGGTTGACTTAAAGAAACTCATGAGTTTTTTTTGAAGAGTTTCCGAATTTTTTGTGCCTGCTGCTCCTCGTTCCCCGCCTTCAGAGTTTACGCTAGGGAAGGCGTCGAAGGAGTCTCTGTTTACAAAGATGGTGCTGTCTCGATCATCTAAACGAGCTTTGAGGATGATGGGAGACTGGATGCAATCCAAGAATAACCAGGTTAATACTGTTTTTCCCTTTTCCCTCGGCTAGATTGGCCTCCAGATCTAGTGTTTGGTTCGAGACGGGAGAATTTCTCAGCTTGGGAGTTCCTACCTCTGCCCAAGGAGACTTTTCGAGTCTAGTAGACGCTCCGCGTCGGATGGCCATGAGAAGGACCTGAACACTCTGGTCAACGTCAGAGCTTGATCATCCTCTCAAAGGCATCTTCAGAGCTTTCGAAGTATTCACTTTCCTTGACTGGACTCTGGGAGCCTTGGGGAAGAAGGTTTCTGTCTTGAAGGCTGTGGACACTGATAGTCACAGCCTCATTATGTCAGGCATGGATAAAGCCTTAAAGGACGGTTCCAATGAGTTAGCAGCCCTTTTCACAGCTGGGTCTTTAAGAAAAGAGCCCAAATATGTTCTTTTCTGTCCATTGGGGTTACACCCATTCAGAAGTCAGAATTGAGGTACGCACTCCTTTTTTCTTCCTCTCTTCTTCCTCAAGAGTTGGTCTAAGAGGTCTCTTCCGCTTTAGCCCTAAAGGTCACACAGGAGTTGGTGTCTAAATCAGCAAGGAAGGTTCTGCCTACTTTTTTCTCTAATCCGCACAGACAACAGTAGGAGCCAGTCTAAACAACTTCTGGCGAGCCTGGGAGAGGAGAGGAGCAGACCTTTGGTCCGTACTATTACTAAAGGTGGGATGCGGAATTCTTTTCCTAGTGAAACTTCCTTTAATAGTAACTCTGATAGACCTCTCTGCCAGATAGAGAGAGGAGCCAAAGAGACAGGCTATGCAACATCAAATGTCTCTCTTATTGGAGAAGGAGGCTATTGACCGGTCCTGGATGTAAGTGCTCTCAACGCCTTCGTTCAGAAGACAAAGTTCTCCATGGAGACATTGAAATCAGTCCTAGCAGTAGTAAGAAAGTATGACTGGATGGTCTCTTTAGACCTCCAGGATGCTTACTTCCACTTCCTCATCCTTCCGAACTTCATGAGGTTCGTGTATAGGAGTAAGTTGTCCAGTTTTGGGCTGTTTGTTTCGGCCTAAGCACCACCCCTCAAATAGAGGGTGCGTCTGCTAGGACCTGTCATTCTTCTAACCATAGACCTCTTCCAAGCTCCCCAACCCCTGGGAGAAGGAATGTCGAACGTTCTAACCATAGACCTCTTCCAAGCTCCCCAACCCCTGGGAGAAGGAATGTCGAACAACAAAAGGAAACGAGAGGCTTTAGCTCCCGAGCAGACGTCCCCTCGAGCATACCTGTTGATGCTTCCCAGGACACTCGCCTTCATCATAGGAAAGGTGAGGTAAAAGTGTTTTCGTCATCTTCGGATGACGCAGCGTCCAGACGGGGCTGGCGTCAAGCTTCCAGTCCTCTGAAGAGGAAGATGGACATGGTCAATCAACGTCCTATCATGACACCGCAAGCTCCTAGTTGTAGTCTTTGGAGCAGTCCTGAGCGTTTTCATTCTATCGAAGGAAAGCTCTCCTGCCAAACGTCCTTTAAGGACGTCGGCAACTTTCAATAAATGTCCAACTCACCCAGTTGCAGGACAGTTGTCTGAGCCTGGCATGACCTCGGTTCATACTCCTCTACCGTCAGACTGGTTATCATCCTCTGGACGCTCTGCGTGTTCTTTAAATGGCGTAGAAAGCCACAACAAGTTGACCCTAATTTTAATATGCTGCAAGATATGCAACAGAAACTCTCTTCGCTCATGCAAGTTTATCAGCCTGCGGACAACAAGAGAGTAGCAGGCCTGGACCCTGAGCATCAGGAAGCTTCACACCTAGACGCCAAGCGTCGTAAGGCTTCTAGTCGAGAGGTTCTTTATGACGAACGTCTTTACAACTCCCCTGTTAAATTTCGTGTTTCAGCCGCTTTAACCCAAAGGAGTCAAGCAGCCAGATGTGACGTCGAGCGTCCAGCAGAGCGTGGCGCCGAGCGTCCAGCTAACGTGACGTCTAGCGTCCAGCAGGACGTGACGTCGAGCGTTCAGCTAAAACGTGGTCGAGTGTCCAGCAGGACGTGACGTCGAGCGTCCAGTAAGACGTGACGTCGAGCGTTCAGCAAGACGTGACTCACGTATTTTATATTGAAAATATCATTTCCCTATTACCTTTTCTTGCCATGAGCTTGCTGAAATAACAGGTACAGTAGTATGACTGTTTATTTAATTCTGGGGAAAATCAGTAATTTATGATAATTAGCTCTATCTTCTTTAGGTAAGTTCTCTTCAAGCTTAAGTAAACTTTAAGAACATAAGGAGAAAGGGAAAAAAAATGTAAATCAACTCTAGGTTGGTGACAGGACACAGTGTGGGAGGAAGTATATTGAAAGAGACTTATTAGAAACAGATTTAATAAGAAAAATTAAACAAATAACTAGGTTGACTAACATTGACAAATTTTGATAACTAAATTTCTATTGTAAAAAAAAACCTAGTAATCCTTTTCACTTCAGTCCTACAGTAACTATACTAAAAATGCTTTGAGAAAAAATAAATCATTCACATGTTGAAGACACATGAATAAAAATCATTAGGAACAGGTTACTGAGTAACCACACACAAAAACAATATAAACTACAAAAAAATCCTCCTTCAAATTACCATCCCATCGGGTTCCAGATACTAAACACAAAAAGTTAACAGCAGTCAATCTTGGCAGTTAGGATCAAGACAAATCCTTTCATTCAAGGTCAACTTAGTCAAGACAAAGTTCCAAACTTGTGGCATAACAAAACTTCAAGCTTAATGGAGAACCCCAGAATATTGCGGTTCACGACCTATATAGTGAGTCAACAGGGTTTGGACATAAATCTCTGATTACCTTCTGTTAACGGATACACAATCGTAGGGTTTTTCTTTTTCTAACTAGAGTGTCGACTGCACAAATATCCTAAGAATCCCCTACAGTAAAAGCTCTAAAACATCTGATCAAGTCCTAGAACTTGTGACGTCAGGGGCATTGGTACCTCCCTGGCGTTCAAAAGAACTTCAGTGTGGTGCAGGTCTTACTGATAGGTGTGTGAAAAGTCAGTCTACTTTCACTGCCCACTACCTGCGAGATGTAAGCCACAGGAGCCTCGACACATTCTCCATAGGTCCTGTGGTGGATGCATAAAATGTGATTAATAACACATCAGCTCCCTAGTAGGACAAGTAGCAGTCAGTGAAGGGCAGATGTTACCCGGCTGTAAGTCTAATATGATTGGCAAAGGACTAGCCTTTCACCTGTCACCTGACTTGGGGCTTGAGCAAACCGAGTAACTCTGTAAGTTGACATCCTTTGACTTTAGGTGGTTATCATTATTCCTTATATATCCTAATATAGGCATTACAGTATATTATTACGTCCCCGTTCTTCCAGTGAGGTGGAAGTCGGATAATGTCCAGGTAAGAAAAGCATAGCCAAGTGAAGTCTTACCTTGATGAGTTACATTACAGTACTGTACTTAGTTGTCGCACCTTCGCACAATTGCTCATGCAGTTATCTCTTATTGGGAGTTAGCGAAGTGATAAGGTGTACTCTTCTACAGCTCATATGAAGCTTAAGTCACACCCCGGATCAGGAACCAGCCAGTTGATCTTTGATTTTCACCCACTTAGGCATGAGTCTCTATAGTAAAGAGCTGAAAGGTTTGTATTTGATGCCGGAACATGTTTGTATTTTTCCTTATCATACAAACCTGAAGCTCTTTACACATAATGGCCTGCTGTCACCTACCCTGAGGAAGTCCTACTTGCAATTGCCAAGTGGCTTGTATTGGCCACTGCGTGTGTCATCGGGGTGGTAGTTCTACCACCTGCTAACCACTGCTAACCAGCGAAGGTGAGTAACACCTCGCTTACAGTTTTACGGCTAATTTCGGCTATCGCTGAAACGTGTCTCCACAGTAAAGAGGTTCACGTTTGTATGGTTAGGAAGAATATAAATAACTTTCAAATTCAATTTTTTAAACCTTTCTGTTTTTTTAGCATTATGCACTGTATGTAAAATAGTATTTAGTATGTGTTTTGATAACTTTGTGTTTGTCTTTTACAGTGTTAATAACATTCGGACACTAGCTGATTTCCAGTACTGCCCTCATCTACAAGAGTTGTACATAAGAAAAAACTCTATAACTGACATTAATGAAGTCTTGTACCTCCGTAACTTACCAAAGCTCAAGAGTTTATGGCTTGCAGATAATCCATGTGCAAATTTTGAGCAGTAAGTAAATAATGTGGTTTTATTTTATTCTTCATTCTGCATTTTATGACTATTGTTTATTAATTATTTAGGCCAGCTCTGTAAGTATCATGTTTGATTCGTTGGGCTGCTAAACCACCTCCTTTTGATGATAATAAAATTTATTATTTCTGTGAGTCTTTCCAAATACACTATTCATATGCTATTTGTTTCCAAATACCATCTTGTCAGCAGAAAGATAAAAAAATAGTTTGGGATTCTTATTAGCCTGCCCGGAGCATTATACCAATTACCTTCAGGTGTCCTAATGATTAGCACTTGTTTCAAAATTTACTCTTATTTTGGTTTGGTCGCAGCACCTCGTTACATTTTGCCTGTCAGGATTTGTATAGAAATGCTAGTTGGTATGAACTAGTTTTACATTTGCACACATCTGACATAAAGCCACTTCCTGCAAATGGAAAGGTAGCTGGAAATATTTACATTGAATGGAATACACCTGCAAATGTTGGGAATATTTTTGACTTACATAAAATAGTTTGATACATATAGTAAATTGCAAAATTAAATATTATTTTATTATACATTGGAATTTGTTTTAAAGATATGCTTTGATTTCATCTTGTGTTTGTTGTCAGCCTATTTTCAAGACATTCATGGGAGTGCATGTTTTGGTATACAGTATACCACTACAAGTACTGTCTAACAATCATTACAATACTCTTCTAAAAACAAAAAATACTTTGGATCACTAAAAGATCCTTTGTGATGTATGCTGGTTGAAGCTTGTCTATTAATGTCAAGGTAATTCTTCCTTCCACTGACATTTCGTAGTACTTTTGTTTGCACTGTAGGATGCAATGAAGCCTCAAGTATGTGGGTGACAGGGGGAGGGTGTAAATCTATTCTGAGGAATGCATATTTGGTACATTCTATTCTTTAAGGATGTAAGATTTCTTACATACATACATATACCAAGGCACTTCCCCCAATTTTGGGGGGTGGGGAGGTGTAGCCAACAACAAACAAATAAATAAAAATGGGACATTTCCTCTCTACGCTCCTCCCAGCATGACGAGGAACTCAACCGAGTTCGGCTGGTACTGCTAGGGTGCCACAGCCCACCCTCCCCCGTTATCCACCACAGATGAAGCTTCATAACGCTGAATCCCTAACTGCTGCCACCTCTGTGGTCATCCAAGGCGACCAGAGGAAGCAGCATGGCCTACCGGAACTGCGTCGCAATCGCTTGCCATTCATTCCCATCTCTTGCATGCTTTCTTGTGTCTCACATCTATCCTCCTATCACCCAGAGCTTTCTTCACTCCATATATCCACCCAAACCTTGGCCTTTCTCTTTTACTCCTCCCATCAACTCTGGCATTCACCACCTTCTTTAGCAGACAGCCATTTTCCATTCTCTCAACATGGCCAAACCACCTCAATACATTCATATCCACTCTAGCTGCTAACTCATTTCTTACACCAATTCTCACCCTCACTACTTCGTTCCTAACCTTATCTACTCAAGATACACCAGCCATACTCCTCAGACACTTCATCTCAAATGCATTCAATTTCTGTCTCTCCGTCACTTTCATTCCTCACAACTCCGATCCGTACAATCACTTTGTCATACAGAATTCTCTTTACATTCATGCCCAACCTTCTATTCTTTACCACTCCCTGAACTGCCTCCAACACTTTGCATCCTTCATTCACTCTTTGACGCACATCCACTCCACCATTTGCTGCAATAACAGACCCCAAGTACTTAAACTGATCCATCTCCTCAAATAACTCTCCATTCAACATGACATTCAACCTCGCACCACCTTCCCTTCTCATACATCTTATAACCTTACTCTTACCCACATTAACTCTCAACTTCCTTCTCTCACACACCCTTCCAAATTCTGTCACTAATCGGCTAAGCTTCTCTTCTGCGTCTGCAACCAGTACAGTATCATCCACAAACAACAACTGATTTACCTCCCATTCATGGTCATTCTCGTCTGCTAGTTTCAATCCTCGTCCAAGCACTCGAGCATTCACCTCTCTCACCACTCCTTCAACATTCAAGTTAACCATGGCGACAACACATCCCTGTCTCAGCCCCACTCTCACCGGAAATCAATCGCTCACTTCATTTCCTATCCTAACACATGCTTTACTACCTTTGTAGAAACTTTTTACTGCTTGCAATAACCTTCCACCAATTCCATATAACCTCATCACATTCCACATCGCTTCCATATCAACTCTGTCTTACACTTTTTCCAGATCCATAAACACAACGTATACCTCTTTACCTTTTGCTAAATATTTCTTGGCTGTGGTATATGTTTTACTGGCTTGCATAATTTCTTCTTCTGCTCTACGGATGTCGGAGGGGAAGGTGGCTTCATTTGGATCCAGAAATATGCCTGCAGATATTGCTAACAATTGTCCGAAGAGTGCCTCTGATGGTGGAGCATTAAGGGGTGCTTGTGGAACTGTTGTGTGCTAATAAAATCCATAGTCGATTGTTTATCCCCCTTACGTCCTGGAATTTGGCACTGGTCTCTGCTTTAAGGGAATAATGGAAATGCTCGACCATGCTGTTGACATCATGATTGTATGCTGTCATATTGTTTATTTTTGTCTCGAGTCTGGCGGGGAGAGAACTCCATAGGAACAACGAGAAAAATTCACCCCCCCTAATGCTGGTTATGCATTAGGGGACTTCGTGTCTTCTTCTTTCCCACCATTACCCTACATTAAATGCTATCACATTAGGCATGGTTTATAATTTGGCAGAGGGTTGTTATGATTGCATGCCCTTGCAGTCATTAACCATAGTTATTGGCCTTGAACCTAACCTTTCACTTAATATTCCAACAGCATGGCAGCAGTTTCCATAGTTATTGGCATTGGGAGTAGCCTTTCGCTAAAAAGGACTGCAAGGCAGTAGTTGTCCATGTACTGTAGTCTCTTTCTACGACACGCCGGGCATATGTTGTTAGTATTTTTACACACCCACCACAGAACATTTTTAATTGCATCTAATTAGACCCAACGCTATTTAACTTTGATGATTGGACGAGAAGGTGTGTTTTCAATGTGGTATTACCGTTGACTTGGGGACTCTGTGTACGCTAACCTAATTGTTTATAGCTTTTGTGTAACTTTCCTTCATCTGATTTTTGACAGGTGTAATCTGGGGCCATCTGGTATTTCTGTCAATGATGATGAATCAGTATCTATACCTTTCAGATAGAGATAGGGATAGATTTGCAAACATATACCTCTAGACCAATCCTTAAGGTACAGGGCACTCAGCTGGATGTGCATGAGGCTTAGAGTGAAAGAGGTCTTTGGATTAGTATACAGACCTCCCCACCTCAACGGGAGAATCTCCTGCAGGGGTGGGCACTTTAGGGGCATGCTCTGCTATCTGTAAACGAGCACGCTTTGCTGGGATCTTGTAAGCTGTACTGGTGTAATGGTGGCCCACTTGTCTCTAGGGGGAGGTTGTAAGCGCTCCCTGCTTGCTCTGAAGAGCTGGAGTGCGCTGATGACGAAATGTGAGCATGCTTACGAGGAACTTGAGGTGTTCTCCCGAGCATGGACAATAACTCACGTCTGCTTGAGGGTGTCCGAAGAAGAGAGCAAACTCCCCTCACTGAGCAGGCTCAGCATGTTAGCTCACCCCAGGGGATGCGCAAGCGAGATTGTTAACCTTGAGAGGGACAGCCTGCAGAACCTGGGGACTGGAGGAGAAACTGCGTAGGAAGAAGAGGCTTGGGGTACAGGGCCAGATAGAAAGGACCTCCGTCTCGGCATGCGAAGGTTAAGGGCCAAGGGCAACCACGGCAGGAGCAGATGGAGGCCCCTGCTGTGTGTCACGTTTTAACACTCCCGAAGCTGGTCTTTCTAGGGGAATCCGAAAGTCCCAAGGATGGCCACGCCTCATGAAGAGCATCAAGAGAGGACTTCTCATGGGAAGAAGGCACCACTGCTTCACCAGGGGAAGCATCAAGGTCTTCTGGACTCTAAAGTCATTCAGGGGTCAAAAGCACATCCCTCTTACCTGCATGTCTTTTAGAGAAGACCCAATAGGCATAGCCATGAGGTGTAGTTCCTAAAGAGGAAACTAAAAGTTTGAGTCTCTTGGCCTTCGAGGCAGAGCTTGAGGATGAAAGATCCCTCTTTGTCTTCTTCCTCCTCCGACATACCTCCTCCAGCCGAACTTCTCCTACTGGGAGGATGGCCACACCTGACAGTCGCCGCAAAGAAACAACTCCGTGCAGAAGTATCATCTGCACTAAGGGGAAGGCTAATGAGGATGTCTCCAAGGACCACCAGAAGTATGGCTAGTCGTGCCCAGACAAAACGGCATGCTGCTGCTTCAAAAAACAGGACAGTTACACCTGAAAAAGTAAAAAAAAAAGCAAAGGCAGTACTGTACAGTATAGGCGTTGAAAAGAAAACGGAGAGGTAGCGGAGTACAGTACGTCGGCTCTCTACAATGGCCAAATTTAAAGCGGTTGATCTAATGAATATGCGAGCAGAGCAGGAGCATCCAATGCTATCCCCCCATCTTCTGCCAGGAGGTTGGCTGCCACCTCGCTTAAATTTTTTATGGTCAGAACACCAGCTCGCTCTGAATCCATCTCCTGTTGGAGCCCTAGGGCTTATAGTGTCTTGCTTTTCCAACTAGGGTTATAGCTTAGCTAGAAATAATAATAATAATAATAATGATAATACAGTGAGCCCTCGCTACTTCGCGGTTCGACCATCGCGGATTCACGACTTCGCGGACTTTTTTCATTAAATACGGCATCCGATTTCATCAGCAAACCACTATTTTTGGGGGAAACATCATTTTATTCTAGAAAATTGCTACTCTTTAAATAGTTAATTGCACATTAAGAAAGCGTGTACTTTTTTTTAAAATTTCGGGTGTGTTTTAAAAATCGAGTATTGTTGACTTCTTTTTGTTTTACTCTTGGCTGTGATCAGATCAGCTGACGTCTAGCTGCCGGTCTCAAGAATATGCGCGTACGAAGTATTGTTTATACCATTTCTTAACTTATTCAAACCATCTATACAGTTGATATTACATAAGCACCAATGTGTTAGGCTATCATATTTTTTTGTTTATTACATTTAAAACAACTCTCTCTCTCTCTCTCTCTCTCTCTCTCTCTCTCTCTCTCTCTCTCTCTCTCTCTCTCTCTCTCTCTCTCTCTCTCTCTCTCTCTGTCTCTCTCTCTCTCTGTCTCTCTCTCTCTCTCTCTCTCTCTGTCTCTCTCTCTCTCTCTCTCTCTCTCTCTCTGTCTCTCTCTCTCTCTCTCTCTCTGTCTCTCTCTCTCTCTCTGTCTCTCTCTCTCTGTCTGTCTGTCTCTCTCTCTCTGTCTCTCTCTCTCTCTCCTCTCTCTCTGTCTCTCTCTCTCTCTCCTCTCTCTCTCTCTCTCTCTCTCTCTCTCTCTCTGTGTGTGTGTGTGTGTGTGTGGGGGGGGGGGGGCTACTTTTCACTACCTCTCATTCATTACCTCTATCTCACTAACAAAGGAAATCTTTGTTGCCTGACAAAGTTTCATTTATATTGAAAATCAATCATGATTCAATTTTCCTTACTTTCTCCAATCTCGCACTGTCACATCGAACGTTATAGCGATAACTTAATTGTTCGACAACTTTAAAAATTGGCCTAGTACTTGCTCCTTCTCTTACTTTTTTTTTTTTAGATGGTTTCATAATTGAGGGGGGTACAAGTTGACTTATAACTGAAGTTAGGAAAAGTATTTTGGATATGGAATGGAGAATCATCTTTAGTAACAGTTTAGAATTATCGTAAATTATCATTCGGTCATTAGCGGCAGTTTGTTATTGTTGATTAAACGCCAAAAAAAAAAAGAAAAAAAATGGTTTTCCTGCTTTGCTACATATGTAGGATTTTATATAGATACGGTAAGTAATATTTGTAATAACATATTTACTAAAAGCTTTTAATATCATTATTTATCACTTTCATCATGCGCGTTTAATGCCTTCGTTTGTGTATTACGATCGAAGATGGAGCGTACAGTAAACGAATGGAAGGTTTCCGTTTCAGGCGGTGTCATAAAGAAAAACATTATATAAATGGCATTCATTTCATTTATTTGGAAGTCCTAAGAAAAATTAAGTAAAACATTGGTAATAACAAAATCAACATATAATCAATACTTAGTAAGATTGCTGTCGATGCAAAAACTAACCTATACACAGATGTGTAAATGCGTCTGTTTCTTCATTATGATCAGAGATAAACGTAAACAAAACATTGGTTGTAATTTTTTATCGTGCTTTTTGGCGTGTTTAGGAAACGCATGATATAAAATCGCCTTTAATATTTGTGCCTGTTTTAGTTTAGGGTACTGTAGTACGTGCATTAAGTGTTCTGTACATTAAAGGGTAGTTTGTTAACAGTACTACGTAAAGGGAAGGTTTTAAAAGTCTGAATATACATGTTAATTAAATACGTAAATATGGTGTCCCTACTTCGCGGATTTTCAGCTATCGCGGCCGGGTTTGGAACCTATCTACCGCGATAAACGAGGGTTCACTGTAATAATAATAATTTGTTCCATAACTGGAATACAGACATATGCTATTTATTAGGGGTATTATTTTCTGCGAAGCTGAAAGGACGATCCATTAAAATTTAGCAAGGGTTTAAATACCCATCCACCTAGTTAGTGGGGGGTAGGGAGAGTAGCTTGCAACCCCTCCCACTCACACCCCTGTGATTGAGCTCACTTTGCTTTTGTCTCGGATGGTGAACGGTCGTTGCTGCTCTTCATCCTTGTTCATATTTGGACTGCCATTAATGCTATTTTGCTTTCCCTTTTCAGTGTGTGCGTGTGTTTGTTGACTTCTGGCGGCCATGCATACCTGCCCTGGTCTTAAGGGCCACTTGTACGGTACATTCCTCACACCCTTTGCCCTTCCTGTAGAGGTCAATGGCGTGATGTGAATAAGTGTGCTGAGTGTTGGGAGTGGTCTGCTTCCCAGTGGGAAAGGTTTGAGTGATGGTGAAAGAACAAGTCTAAGTGGGACTCCTCTCCTTTGAAGGTTTCTTCGAAGCAGAAGAAACCCAAGGCTGCTTCTGCTTCTCAACCTTTCTCTGAAGCTCCTGCTCTTTCGGTCTCCTCTGGGAGACTGTCGAGTAGTAGCACAAGCCGCTTGAGTTTAAACATGGGCATTGTTTCCAACGTGCTCATCCTCCTTTTCGCCTCAGAGGTGCTCCTTCGCCATCAGTAAAGAGACGCCTCTTTGGATCTTCAGTTTCGTCATTGCAGCACTCCTCGAAGGAGGAGCATCCTCGTCCGACGTCACCTGGTTCTCGACCTCCGCCTGCCCCCGGACCTTCTCCTGGTGACGCCAGCCCACGAACTTCGGTTCTGGACTCGCCGCTTGAGGATCGTGCCCAATACCCTTCGGAGGATGTTTGCCCTTCTGAAGGACGCATTCTGCTCTGCGCCAGTCTTCGACTTGCCGACCGCCTACTCGTCCGTCTCCTGTTCTGTCTCCTGGTTCTAGACTGCCTACCGCTCGTCACTCCGACTCGCTGTCTACCCACCGCGCGCAAATCACCCGCGCCCCATTCTCCTACACCCCATTTGCGTGTGCGCCATTCACCTGTGCTCCTTTCACCTGCTATTTACTTTACTTTGATGGCTGCTTTTCCGGTCCCATACAGCAGGAGAACCCTACTCTCTACAGGACCTCCACTGTCGTTTTACCTTGTTCGTTCAGAATATTTATCCTTTCAGATCACGTATTGATCATTTACTGTTAAATCGTCACTCTTGTAAGACTGTTTAAATAAGAAAGTCTTCAGGTGCCTCTTAAAAGCCTTAATGTCTTAATCATTCGAATGTTTCGCGGGAGCTTATTATATAGTCTCTGTGCTGCATATTTAAAGGCTCTGGAGCCTGAAGTAGGCATATATCTAGGTTCCAACAGTTTGAAGCCATCTGTTACTATTCTTGTATCGACACGATTTGTTGGCTGCGCAATATGTAGCAATTCTCTTAAGTATTTTGGACGACTGGTTCCGATAACTTGGTGGGTTATTGTACATATTTTAAATTCAATTCTCGCTTTAATTGGCAGTCAGTGTAAATCAATTAGTATAGGGGTGATCCTTTCTCTAGGTGGGACACCTTTTATCAGTCTTGCTCCTTTGTTTATTATGTTTTGTAATTTCAAGTTGCACTTTTGGTAAATTGTAATAGATAGAGTTGCAGTAATCAATCCTGGTAATAACTCAGTTTATCACAAGTTTCTTAACAGAATTTTCTTCCGGGTACTTTTTATAAACGCAATATTTCTTAGATGATAACCAGCAGTTTTTATTTCATTATTTATTTGGGCATTTAGAGATAGGTTACAGTCTCCAGTTTGTCCAGGTAATCCTGTTTGACTAGCTCCTTCTGAGCT
Organism: Palaemon carinicauda; assembly: GCF_036898095.1. NCBI lineage: Eukaryota > Metazoa > Arthropoda > Malacostraca > Decapoda > Palaemonidae > Palaemon > Palaemon carinicauda. Next base: position 65,579,203 of record NC_090726.1, on the reverse strand, counting down.
TTGTCGACCAATGCGTTGCTCGTCAGCATGCTAAGCTCCCACCAAGCACCGTTCCCTCAAGCAACGTGTTGCGTTGGATTATCGCTCTCCTGGACACGTGACTGCTGCCCTTCCCCAAATATCATGGAAATTTCCAGATGTTTCTGCCATTGGCTCTCACCAACACTCTCCACGGCAACAGTCGCCCAAATGTCAGAGATCATTGAACAGTGCATTCCCATCGTCAATCGTCGCCTACGCGTCATTGATCTCCGTTATGTCATCATGCACCGACTCGCCAACGTTTGCCAGCTCGTCAGCGCGCACCAACGCACCAGCATTTGCCAACGTGCAAATGTGCGCCTACTCCCTCGAGCCCTCCTCATCAACATGCTGCACCATAGGCTGGACGAACTGGAGCCCTCTACTGACGAGGTCTGGCTCTCGAGCCTCAACAGGTTGGTGGATGCGCCTGTACAACAGAGGCCCTCGCTAGCCCTCCCTTTGGCAAGATATGTGAAGCTGGGATTGGCGCACATTAACAAGGTCGTGGCCAACCATGCGGAAGCCCCCAAGAACCAGAGCGCATCTAGACTTCTCCAGGGCCTGAAGACGCAGTCCCGGTTCTACCTCCCGGAAGGACACCGCGGGGGTGGCCTGCGTAGTGGAACCAGGAGTCGCCATCTTGGGACAGGGTGCAGCAGAGGAGAGGGCTACCACGGCACCGGTTTGCTTCTCCCCCGCGGAGACTGCCATGATGGAGGAGCTGTCCAGGGACTTGATCCACGTGTCATCGTGGCTGGATTGGTGGGTCTCCACGCTGGTAGGGTTCCAGTCCTCGAATGACCTCGCAATCCCGGAAAATCAGGCCTTGCTGAAGGAGATGATTAGCTCGGGAGGTAAGGCCTTGAAGTTCCTTTCCCATCAGTCTATAACACAAACCGCCAAGTGGATACTGAGGAAAAGGGACACAGTGCTCAGCAGGCTTGTAAGGAGGCTCCCCGACAGGGAAGCGAGGTCCCTGAGGAGCCTTCCACTGTGGGCCGAGTCAGTTTTCCCCCTCAAGGAAGTGGAAGAGACGGTGGAGAGGGTGAGGAAACTAAAGGATGTGGCGGAACCCAGGCCCCCGCCAGCAAGAAGACCTACCCATAGAAGAGCTCCGTCTGATGTCCTTCTCCCTCCCCGCGCCTCACCTAACCAGCCCAGGAGAGACGCCCCTACTACATCCTGGCAGCAACCTTCGCAGCCCTCCCGTAGGGGAATGTCGGCTGCGCAGTCAGCATTCAGGCCCTCCTATTCAGCCGCCAGAAGAGGTCATTCGGGCCGCGCCTCTCGAAGGAGATAGGGAGAGAGGCCCCCTACTCCTGCCGAAGCCTCAGGTGGGGGGATGCCTCAAACATTCTTGGCAAGCATGGCGAGACCACGGATCAGACCCGTGGACCGTGACAGTCCTGAAGGAAGGGTACAGGTTGCCCTTCCTGGTGGACCCCCCACCTCATACCAGATCTACAGGCGGAATGGTTGGCACTGAAGGACCCCTTGAGAAGGACGGCCCTGCAAGAAGAGGTCTCAGCTGGCGAAAGGGGCAATGGAACCAGTCAAGAACCCAGGTCCAGGGTTCTACAACAGACTCTTCCTGGTGGAGAAAGCGACAGGGGGCTGGAGACCGGGCATAGACCTCTCAGCCCTCAACAGGTTCGTGTGCAAGACCGACTTCAAGATGGACACTCCGAAGTCGGTCCTAGCGGCCTTGAGGGAAGGAGACTTCATGATGTCCATAGACCTCAAGGACGCATACTTCCAGGTCCCTGTCCAGCAGGAAGTACCTGAGGGTAAAATGGGGTACTCAAATGTTACAGTTCAAGACCCTCTGCTTTGGTCTGTCCACAGCCCCTAAGGTCTTCACGAGGATCTTCACGACGGTCTCAGCCTGGGCGCACGAACAGGGCATCTGCCTGATTCGGTACCTGGACGACTGGTTGTTGCTTTCAGCCTCAAGGGAAGCACTGAGGGGGCAAGGCGTGAAGCTCCTGCAGTTCTGCAATGTCCTGGGTATCACCATCAACCTGGAGAAGTCCCAATTGATACCCTCCACCAGGATGACCTACCTCGGGATGGTCCTGGACTCCCGGTTGGCGAGAGCATTCCCTTCTGCGGAGAGACTGGACAACCTGAGACAGATCCTATGGGCCTTCCTGTTGGGTCAGCCCAGGAGAGCCAAGGACTTGCAGAGACTGATAGGTCACCTCGTGTCATTGGAGAAGCTAGTCCCACAGGGGAGACTCAAACTCAGGGGAGTACAGTGGAACCTGCAGGAGGCCTGGAACCAGAAAGACTCCCCGCACAAGGTGGTCCCGATGTCCCCGGAAACGAAGGAGGTCCTCGAGTGGTGGCACGACACTTCGAACACCCTCAAGGGGATGCCCTTCGCGGCCGATCCTCGGAGATGCTCCTGTTCATGGACGCATCAAAGGAGGGTTGGGGTGCTCATCTCCGTGACAGCACAGCGAGAGGAAGATGGGGAGCCGAGGAGAAGAACCTGTACATCAATGTGCTGGAAATGATGGCAGTGCAAAGGGCATGCCTAGAGTTCGTTCAGAAGCTCCGGGGAAACACCGTGGCACTGATGTGCGACAACGCCACAGTGGTGGCCTACATAAAGAAGCAAGGAGGATTAAAATCGAGGGAGTTGTGCGGCCTCACTCTGGAGTTCCTGGAATGGGCCGAAAGGGAGCAGATCAAGGGATCGGCCAGGTTCATCCCAGGGAAGAAGAACGTCCTGGCCGACGGCCTCGGCAGGATGGGTCAAGTGGTGGGGTCCGAGTGGTCCTTGCACCCAGAAGTGGCCAAGACTCTGATTCAGAAGTGGGGCTCGCCAGTAATAGACCTCTTTGCCACCAGGCTGAACGCACAGCTCCCCATGTTTTGTTCTCCTGTGCCAGATCCAGGAGCGGTGTTCGAGGACGCCTTCCAGCATCCTTGGGACAACCTCGACGTTTACGCCTTTCCTCCCTTCGGAATGCTCAGACAAGTCCTCAACAGGGTGAGGCGAGCGGACAACCTGTGGATGACTTTGGTAGCGCCCTGGTTGCTGGAGAGAGAGTGGTTCGCGGATCTAAAGGAACTGGCACACCTTCCACCTTGGCCCCTTCCGGACAGGTCAGACCTTCTCCGACAGCCACACTTTCAAAGGTTCCACGAAAATCCTCGGTCCCTCTGCCTTCACGCGTGGAGGTTATCGAGCGTCTCCTGAGGAAGGAAGGGTATTCGGCGAAGACCGCAACGAGGATGTCCGGTTACCTGAGACGGTCGTCAGCTGCCGTGTACCAGGCTAAATGGGCGACCTTCACGAAGTGGTGCGTCGCAAAGAACATCAAGCCGTTGAAAGCCTCCATCCCGAAGATAGCTGACTTCTTAGTCTATCTCAGGGATGAGGTAAATATGTCCATCCCAGCCATTAAAGGAGTCCGAGCCTCCCTAGGACAAGTCTTCCTCCTGAAGGGCATCGACCTAAGTTCCTCCAGACACATCTCGATGCTCATCAAGAGCTTCGAGCAATTATGCCATCCTTAAGCGGTTAGAGTGCCCCAGTGGGACGTGGCTAGGGTCCTGAAGATGTTGTCGAAACCTCCCTTCGAACCCCTAAAGGACATCTTAGACAAGGAGCTCACCCTCAAGACAGTTTTTCTGTTAGCACTGGCATCTACAAAACGGGTAGGAGAGCTTCATGGACTTTCATACGAGGTGTCACACTCGAAGGGTTGGCATGAAGCTACCTTCAAGTTCGTACCATCCTTCGTGGCCAAGACCCAGAACCCAGCAGTCTGGGACCCCAAGTTTGAAGGCTTCTCGGTGCCGGCAATCCCACATTCAGACAACCCGAAGTACTTGCGACTGTGCCCTGTCAGAGCAGTACGGAAGTACTTGGAGAGGACAGCCAGGCTTAGACCTGAAATCAAGAGTTTGTTCGTTTCTTCAGGATTAGTGGAGAAACCAGTCTCCAAAAACACGATCTCCTTCTGGCTACGGCAAGTGATCATGAGAGCCTACAGTAGTGCAGGGATTCCTATTCCGGGTAAGCTTAGACCCCACGACATCAGAGGTCTGAGTACTTTGTTGGCCTTTGAGAAGAACATGGCAGTCGGACAAATCCTGCGGGCAGGTACTTGGACCAATCAGTCAACCTTCACAGCTCACTACTTGAAGGAATGCTCGAGGAGGTCCTTGGACGGATTCTCTCTCGGTCCCATCATTTCAGCGTTTCAAAAAAATTTAAAGGTGTAGCCCCAGGGTACCCACGGGCAGTAAGTCCAAGAGACACAGGTTCCTTCCTTACCCCCCTGTTCCCTTATTACCCTCCCTGAAATGACACAACCCTTTAACTACCAGGGCATACATCGTCAGTGAATGGATACGTCTCCGAAGATTTTTACAGAGGTGAGTTACTTAGACACTACGATAGTTTTTTGGGTAGTTTTCCCTATTTCTCGTGTCTTCTTTTGGAGGGTCAGCAGAACCTAGCCTCCTATCTAGGTTCCCCCCTTTTCTCTCCTCATCATGGTCTCTGGGTCCTGTGGTACACTCCCACCTCTTAAGGTATAAGTCTCATAAGAAAGTAGTTCGAGGTAAGTACTTCGTGTTGGAACAAATCACAAATTTTAAGTATTTTGTATTTTTCCTAACAGTACTTACCTCGAACTACTTTCGGGTTATGGCCCGCCCATCCTACCCCGAGTGCCTTACAGGACTTAATAGAAACCTATCTGACAAAACTTACTGGAGAGCGAGACCTGAGCAAGCATGCACTCTGACCCCGGGTTGTCTCTGGGCGCGTATCACTACGCCTGAGATGCCTCGCATAGAAAACGGGAGTAGGGTAAACTACACAAAATTCTGGTCGGATGGGAGGAGATCCCAGATACTCCTAAGAAAGTACAGTAGTTCGAGGTAAGTACTGTTAGGAAAAATACAAATTACTTAAAATTTGTGATTTTGTGTTGTCAATGGTACCAGTAGATTGGGTTTGTGCGTGTATTGTACCACTAAATAAGGGTAAGGGAGATGTGCACGAGTTTTGTAATTCCAGGGGTATTAGTTTGTTGAGTGTAGTTGGAAAAGTGTATGGTAGAGTACTGATTAATAGGATTAAGGATAGAACAGAGAATGCAATTTTATAGAAGTACAGGGTGGTTTTAGAAGAGGTAGGGGTTGTATGAATCAGATTTTTACAGTTAGGCAGATATGCGAGAAATATTTAGCAAAGGGTAAGGTGGTGTATGTTGCTTATATGGATCTGGAGAAAGCGTATGATAGAGTTGATAGGGAAGCAATATGGAATGTGATGAGGTTATATGGAGTTGGTGGAAGGTTGTTGCAAGCAGTGAAAAGTTTCTACAAAGGTAGTAAAGCATGTGTTAGGATAGGAAATGAAGTGAGCGATTGGTTTCCGGTGAGAGTGGGGCTGAGACAGGGATGTGTGATGTTGCCGTGGTTGTTTAACTTGTATGTTGAAGGAGTGGTGAGAGAGGTGAATGCTCGAGTGCTTGGACGAGGATTGAAACTAGCAGACAAGAATGACCAAGAATGGGAGGTAAATCAGTTGTTGTTTGCGGATGATACTGTACTAGTTGCGGACGCAGAAGAGAAGCTTAGCCGATTAGTGACAGAATTTGGAAGAGTGTGTGAGAGAAGGAAGTTGAGAGTTAATGTGGGTAAGAGTAAGGTTATGAGATGTATGAGAAGGGAAGGTGGTGCGAGGTTGAATGTCATGTTGAATGGAGAGTTACTTGAGGAGGTGGATCAGTTTAAGTACTTGGGGTCTGTTGTTGCAGCAAATGGTGGAGTGGAAGCAGATGTACGTCAGAGAGTGAATGAAGGATGCAAAGTGTTGGGGCCAGTTAAGGGAGTAGTAAACAATAGAGGGTTGCACATGAATGTAAAGAGAGTTCTGTATGAGAAAGTGATTGAACCAACTGTGATGTATGAATCGGAGTTGTGGGGAATGGAAGTGACGGAGAGACAGAAATTGAATATGTTTGAGATGAAGTGTCTAAGTAGTGTGGCTGGTGTATCTCGAGTAGATAGGGTTAGGAACGAAGTAGTGAAGGAGAGAATTGGTGTAAGAAATGATTTAACAGCTAGAGTGTGTATATGAATGTATTGAGGTGGTTTGGCCATGTTGAGAGAATGGAAAATGGCTGTCTGCTAAAGAAGGTGATTAATGCAAGAGTTGATGGGAGAAGTACAAGAGGAAGGCCAAGGTTTTGGTGGATGGATGGAGTGAAGGAAGCTCTGGGTGATAGGAGGATAGATGTGAGAGAGGCAAGAGAGTGTGCTAGAAATGGGAATGAATGGCGAGCGATTGTGACGCAGTTCCGGTAGGCCCTGCTGCTTCCTCCGGTGCCTTGGTTGACCGCGGAGGTAGCAGCAGTAGGGGATTTAGCGTTATGAAGCTTCATCTGTGGTGGATAATGGGGGAGGGTGGGCTGTGGCACCCTAGCAGTACCAGCCAAACTCGGTTGAGTCCCTTGTCAGGCAGGGAGGAACGTAGAGAGGAGAGGTCCCCTTTTTTGTTTCATTTGTTTGATGTTGGCTACCCCCCAAAATTGGGGGAAATACCTTGGTATATGTATGTACAAAGAGGATACATGAAGTAGGGGATCCCTGACGCACTCCCACAGTAGCTGTAATAACAGCATTTCCTATAAGGCTACGTGTGGTATGATACATCGCTACTAAAGTGGCAATCATCACTGCCCCACATACAAAACGTATTTCTTGGCCCACAGTCATAAGCTTGGGAAAAGTTTACAAAGGTAACAAATAGAGGTAATTTTTTCCTTTTAGCCAAATCCAGTAATAATCTTAACGTTGCTACATGTTCAATACATCCTCTTTTAGGTTGTCCACGAGCCTGTTCTCTATAGGGAGAAAACCATTGCATTAAACGGTTACATAAGACCATGTCTTATGACTTTGAAATCACGTTAATTACATTAATTCCATAGCATGGTTAGTGAGGTGTTAGGGTTTTCTCTTTTATGTACTTACATACATAAAGGGGAATCCCTGGGTAAAGTTCTGCTCTCTCGGTGGACACCTTTCCCACCTGTGGACTTTGTGCTCCTCCCGAGGGAGTTTTTGTTACGTAATGTTTTATTTTTCCTTAGTTAACAGCGCCTTTGTTCCTGGGGAGTCTGTCACTGTGCCATCACTTTCTTGTTTTCGCGCCTGTGACAGTTCCTGCTCTACACGCTAACCTCGAAGAACTAGCTCCGGCTACGTTTTCTCAGGTCACGCTCAATACAGTCCTTCAACTTAAACAAGGTTAGTTGATGGGAAGCAAAGAGTGCTGCCAGGAGGTTTGCCTCCAGAGGTTGGACTACTTTCCCTTCCGAGAGAGAATTTTCCTTCTCAGGTGTTAGAGTGTTTCTCCCTTTCGAGGGAGAACTTCCCTTCATCTTTCCTGCGGGTGATCACCTCTCGTTCGCGAGAGAGACCACCCATGGAGACACCTCTTTGGAGTCCTTCCAGAGATCTTCGTGCTTCTGCTGCCCTGCTAGCAAATCCTGTGGCTGTGTTCGACTTCATAGGCCGTCGCCGCCGATGTCTGCGTTCCTTCTCCTGACGTTCGTACTTCAGGGGTGGGAACAAAGTCCGAGAGGGACTTCTCTTCGGAGGCCTGCTGACGGTCAGCTTGCTAATCCTATGCTCTTTGTCCCTCGTTGCATTGGCGGCAGAAGACCTCGCTGTGTCCGTCCTCTACGCCTTCAGGGTGCATCTGCTCCCTCGGCTAAGAGACTTCTCCACCTCCTCGCCGCTGCAGTCTTCCTCTTCGGAGGAAACTACCCAGCCATAGTCCTCTGGTTACTGACCATCATTTCTGTCTTCGACCTCGTCTCAACGAACAGTGACTAGTTTATCCCCTGTAAGAAATCATCCACGATTTCCTCCCGAGTATGTCCCCTCATGAGGGTCGCATTTCTCCGATGGAACTTTCAGCTGTTGCTGGGAGCTCGAGAATCACCTGCTTATCCACCACCTCGTAAATCGTCTACTCGTCAGCGATCGCCTACCCAACAGCGTTGTGCACAGCATTCTCACGCTTTGCGTAGACCGTCACCGTCTTGTGAATTGCCCATTCATCACTCAACAAGCTAGCGTTCAGCTGTTGCATGAAGCGTTTTAAATCTAACGTGTTGCTTTCCTTCAGAACACAATCGCCCACCAGTGCATGAATCGCTTTGTGAACAGTCATTCAACTGTCGTCCTTCATGTCCAGTGATTCATGAATCACCTACGCGAGAGTCGTCGACACACCGGCCTGCCTATCGGTCAGCAATAGCGATGGACCCCTCATTTATCGCTCGTTGACGTTGACTCTCGCGTAGCATATGATCACTAAGGTGAGTGTACATCCTCATGCAAGCGAGGATCACCAGCCGCAGCCACCAAAGGCGGTGGTTGTAGTCCCTAGAAAAGGTCTGGTGGTCAACAATTGTTCATTATCGTCCCATTCCCCTTCCCGCAAATGCCTAATAGCGCGATCGCCAGGGAAGGAGGAAGTGGGCCAGTTTCCTGGGGTTTAGAATCCCAAAACTTCCTGCACAGGAATTGAGACTCCGCAGAAGAATCCTTTGACCTCTTATCCCTTTGGGGGAATTATTGGATAGTGCTTCAATGAGCAAGCAGCCATGGTTCAACGCCTTGGTCAGAGCTGTGACACAGGCCTTCGTCCCGATGTTCTCTTCGTGGCCGGTGGAAGCCTCCTGGGTTTCCTTGTGGACTTCCTCCGATTCAACTGATCCATGCCGACGGACCACGACTGTTTCTCCCCTGAAGAGGAATAGGGGAACTCCGGACAAGCTTCCATCATCAAGGGTCAAACTGGCTCCAGTCAGGGCTCCAAGGGTAGTGGATCCATCATTGCCTCTACCCACCAGTACCTCACCCTCCGACTCGAGAGGCTCTCAGAAAGAAGAGTCAGTTTTGGACTCTCCCCTCCCATCACCGATTGAAAGACCACGGGAAGAGAACACCGCTTCACCTTCAGTTCCCAGTTCTCTTCTTGCCAAAAAGGTTGCTACACCCAGACCTGTATTGGAATCTCTGTTTCCCCCGAAAATGGAATCAGAGGATGCCAAGACAGTGCCAGAGTCCTTTTCCAGGACCCGGAGACTGACAGAGGATGTCAGGAGCCGAGTCAGCCTTCCCGTTAATGACCACGACCCACCCTGAGGCGAGATCTTGGTTGTGGATGACGATGATACCGCTGCCAGCCCAGCAGGATCTTACCATCATGAGGGCCTTTAACGCGTTACCAGACCCAGAGACAGACCCGCAAGAAGTCAAAGGCACGGTCCCAGACTGTGTCTTAGGCACCCAAAAGCCTCCGAAGTCCAGTGCAGCTCTCCCCTGGTCCCAGGGATTGAGGGTTGCTCGACATAAGATCGCCTCTCAGCTTGCAGAGTATTCTGTGTCATACCGGTCAGGCTCGTTCGTCGAACATCTCCCACCTTCAGGTATCAACCAGAGGAGATACCTTAAAGTTCTGGAGGAGGAAGTCCAACCAGGACTCCCTCCTTCATATAGCCTTAACATCGGGGCCCTACAGACCTCCAGAGAGAAGATGGCAGTGAAAGGAGAGGTGGTGCCTAAAAAGCCCTTTCCTTAGGCAATCCCCCCTGCCTGTCCACCAGTGGAGGGATACCTAATAAAGCTGCTGGTTCAGGTGGAGGCAGCTCAGGCCGTTCCTTGGATGGTATCCGTGATTTGTTCAGGGTATCGCGACCCGCTCATCTCCTCTCTACCTCCACTGACCAAGAATCCAGTACAGTACTTGTGAACTCCTTTGCGATGAGATCAGTGAAGGGGCAGTCCTTTCGGGCCAAAGTCCAGACCATGTTGGACAAGGGCCCTCTCCAGGAGGTCCTCGACGGGTCCCCAGGCTTCTTCAGTCGACTTTTTTTTTTAAAAAAGGCGTCTGGAGGCTGGAGACCAGTCATCAACCCCTCGGCTCTGAACAAGTTTGTCGAACAGACCTCGTTCAACATGGAGACTGTAGATACAGTCAGACAAGTAATAATGCTGCAGGACTTCATGGGTACACTGGATCTGAAGGACACTTACTTCCAGATCCCAGTCCATCCATTGTCGAGGAAGTATCCAAGATTCAACATCAACAACAAAATATACCAGTTCAGGGTGCTGTGCTTCGGCCTTTCCACAGCTCCTAAGGTCTTCACAAGAGTGTTCGCCTTGGTGTCATCCTGGGCACACAAGCTCGGCATCCGTCTCCTTTGTTAACTAGACGACTAGCCGATCCTATGCAGACTCTGTTGCAACCCTTCTTCAGCACCGAGACAAACTTCATAGGCTTTGCCAAGTAACTTGCCAAGATCTTGGTAAACTGAGAAGTCATTCCTGCTTCCTACTCAAAGACTGGTATACTGTACCTGGGAATGATGATATACAGTATATCAAACTACATGAGCCTTCCTTGGCCCATCTAGTTCCCAACAGCCGTCTCAGGATTCGTTCTCTCCAGTGGCACCTAGAGTCCAATTGTAATCAGACCTTCAATTCCCCGTACGCTCTGATCCCTATGGGACCAGAGGAAAGGACGAACCTCAGATGGTGGCTGGCAGACGAGAATCTACTGAAGGGCGTAGATCTTCTTGTCCTCCCACCCGATTTGATGCTGTTTTCGAACGATCAGAAAAAGGGGGTTCTCACGTGCCGCACCACATGGCCTTAGGCCTTTAGTCAGAGTCCGAAAAGTACCCTCATTTAAATCTCCAAGAGATGAAGTCCATAAATCTGGCCCTTCAAGAGGTCCACCATTTCCTGACGGATCACTCGGTGGTGGTGATGAGCGACAACACCACGGTGCATTAATGGCTTACCCTGTACATTAAAAAAAGCAGGGAAGTCCTTTTTTGCAGACCCTATCCCATCTAGCGGTAGAGATACTGAGATGGGTGGAAGTTCTCTGGGTCTGACTATCTGCTCATTCATTCCCGGCAAGAGTCATTTGCTCGCCGACAATCTGAGCAGAGCATCACAAATAGTGGGGTCCGAATGGTCTTTGGATCATATAATAGCCAACAAAGTCCTGACTTTGTGGGGTTCGCCGACTGTAGATCTGTTCACAACAGTCCTGAACTTCATTCCCAGACTCCAAGGCTCTCTGGCAAGATGTGTTCCAACAAGGGTTGGACAACATCGACATTTATGCATTCCCACTATTCTGTCTGTTGAGAAGAGTACTCGTCAAGAACAGAATATTGGTCAATCTTTCGATGGCCCTCATAGCTCTGCTATGGCATCACGCAGAATGGTTCTCGGACCTTCTGCTGCTCCTACCGAGCTGCCAAGGAAACTTCCTCCATGACACAATCTACTCGAACAACCACATGTCAACATTTAACAAAAGGCAGTAGCTTCGCTATGCCTTCATGCCGGGAAACTATCCAGCATCTCCTCACTCAGAGAGGATTTTTGCAACAAGTCGCGAAGAGAAGGTCTGGATAGCTGCGAAAGTTATCAGCTTCACTCTACCAGGCAAAGTGGAATGTCTTCTGTGATTGGTGCCATGGAAGGGGTCTCAATCCAATTCGATACCACTATTCCAGCAGTAACCGAATTCTTCATGTATTTAGGGAAGAAACTCCTCATACAGAATTATGAACTTTACCTGCCCTCAGTCAGAAGTGAGACCTTCGGCATGGAATGTGGATCTAGTTCTTCGGTCCCTAAAAGGATCCTCGTATGAACCATTATGACAGGCAACGGATTGCTGCCCAACGGGGAAGACAGTGTTCCTACTCGCCTTGGCCTCAACGAAACGAGTTAGTGAACTTCATGGTCTTTCGTACGACGTCGCCATTTCAAGGGGATGGGGAGAGGTAAGCTTCAGATTCGTCACTGAATTTGTCGCCAAGACTCAGAATCCAGGGGTTTTGGATCCTAGATTCGACTCCTTCCGGATAACGAGTCTCCGCTTTGTAACTGACGACCTAGATCATCTGCTACTATGCCCAGTAAGATATTTGAGGCACTACCTCAAGGGAACACTAATAGCTTGGCCCAGAGTGCCCTCACTTTTCATCAGCACGGGCAGAAACAAAAGTTGGATGACGAAGAACACAATTTCCATAGATTCGCGTGGTCATTGACCTTGCCCTGAATTCTCATCCTCTTCCAGCACCTCGTCCCAGAGTCTATGATATCAGGGCCATAGCTACGTCTCTGATGCAGGTATTGTAAGTGGGCGTGTGGAAATGCCAAACTATGTTCACCGCCCACTACCTGCAAGATGTAACGCACAGGAACCTCAATATGTTTTCTATTGGTCCTGTGGTGGCTGCACAACAGCTGGTTTAGTACCTCAAGCTCCTTATTGGATAAGTAGCAGAAGGTTGAGGGCATTAGTTACCCGGGTTTTATTCTGAGTGAATGAAAAGGAATGTCTGGCTCTTTTCCTTTCTTCATCCTCCCCTCTCTTTGGGAAATCAGCATCTTGGGTCCTTTGCACAGCTGACTTTACCTCTGCTGGTAAACCATTGCTCCCTTGTGTAACCAAGTATTGTCCCAATACTGTTGCCTCCCCTTACCCTGGCGGGTTGGTATTGGGAATGTCTCGGTCTCCTCGGTTATTTCCTGCAAGACTCCGAATAACTTTTACCTTGGCAGTCACATTGCTAGTATCTCGTCACACAGCTTGTGTAGGCCGTAGTCTATGCTTAGCAGGTTTAGCGAGGTGTTAGGGCTGCTTTATTTGTGCACTAACGTACCCAATAGGGAGTACCCCGGGTGAGGCCAAAAAGTCAGATTAGCAGGGACGGCCACCCTCCTAATGTGTGAGTTATCCCTATAAATAGCGTTGGTTTGTATTCCAGTTACGGAACAAATGACAAAATTGGAAGTAACTTGTATTTTTCCTAACGATACAAACTTTAGCCATTTATACATACTTACCCGCCAACCCTGCCCCCGTTGAAGTCCTACCTCCAAGCAAAGTGAAGCACAATCACAGGGGTGTAGGTGATAGGTGTAGCTAGCTACCCCCCTACCTCCGCTAACTAGCGGGATGGGTAGCTAACCCTCGCTAAATTTTAATGGGTTGTCCTTTCAGTGTACTGGAAGTAATACCCTCTATAAATAGCTAAGGTTTGTATCGTTAGGAAAATTACCAATTCCAAATTTGTAACTTTTCTGGCCAAACCACATTTCATGTGTATATAGTATGAAGAGTAATGGGCTGAGAACACTACCCTAAGAAATACCATTTGTTTTTGTATATTGCTATACTCATTATGGTACCCATCAATAACTACTCTGCTAAGGAAAGACCCATCTACTCTCAACTGAAAACAAGGGCCTCATGATTAACATGGTCAAAGGCAGCAATAAAATCAAGGCCACTCATACGAACTTTCTGAACACAATTTATTGATTTCTGTACAGCATTAGAAGTTGTGACAAGGGCATCACATGCTCCAAGACCCTTGCAAATGTCAAAGTGCAAACTAGGGAACAGATAATTACCTTCAGCTTACCTATTTGGACGTTTTATCAAAAGACATTCAAAAACTTTAGATAATATAGAAGTTATGGAAATTAGGTGGTGATCAGCCTGGTTAGAACTACCACAAACGCATTTCGTTTACCTATAGTAACATTAACAATTCTCCAAGTGCAAAAAGAACCTCTTCTTGCTATCTCATGAAAAATAAGACAATTTGGTTGCTATGAAATCAACGGTCTCTATAAAAAATAAAGAAATAATACTACTTGTGTCTACACCTCCATAAGCATCAAGGGCCATCAAGAGTATTTTCTTTTCACAGAAACAAAAAGCTAAACTAGTTTGTTTAGCCTCATGAAAATAGGAATGAAGGAGGAGGCTCTCATTACTCTGCTTACTGTTAAACACATCAGCCAAGAAGGTGGCCTTTTTCTTTGGACATTGAGTGAACGGTTCATTTTTTACCTGGTACTGTACTGGTTGCAGACGCGGGAGAGAAGCTTGGCCGATTAGTGACAGAATTTGGAAGGGTATGTGAGAGAAGGAAGTTGAGAGTTAATGTGGGTAAGAGTAAATGTACGAGAAGGGAAGGTGGTGCGAGGTTGAATGTCATGTTGAATGGAGAGTTACTTGAGGAGGTGGATCAGTAAGTACTCGGGGAGTACTTATAGCAGATGTACGTCAAAGAGCGAATGAAGGATGCAAAGTATTGGGGGCAGTGAAGGGAGTGGTAAAGAATAGAGGGTTGGGCATGAATGTAAAGAGAGTTCTGTATGACAAAGTGATTGTACCAACTGTGATGGATGGATCTGAGTTAAGGGGAATGAAAGTGACGGAGAGACATAAATTGAATGTTTTGGAGATGAAGTGTCTAAGGAGTATGGCTGTTGTATCCCAAGTAGATAGGGTTAGGAACGAAGTAGTGAGGTTGAGAACGGGTGTAAGAAAGGAGTTAGCAGCTAGAGTGGATATGAATGTGTTGAGGTGGTTTGGCCATGTTGAGAGAATGGAATATGGCTGTCTGCTAAAGAAGGTGATGAATGCAAGAGTTGATGGGAGAAGTACAAGAGAAAGGTCAAGGTTTGGGTGGAGTGAAGAGAGCTCTGGGTGATAGGAGGATAGATGTGAGAGAGGCAAGAGAGCATGCTAGAAATAAGAATGAATGGCGAGCGATTGTGACGCAGTTCCGGTAGGCCCTGCTGCTTCCTCTGGTCGCCTTGGATAACCGCGGAGGTAGCCGCAGTAGGGTATTCAGCATTATGAAACTTCATCTGTGGTGGATAACGGGGGAGGGTGGGCTGTGGCACCCCAGCAGTACCAGCTGAACTCAGTTGAGTCCCTTGTCAGGCTGAGAGGAACGTAGAGAGGAAAGGTCCCCTTTTTTTCATTTGTTTGATGTCGGCTACCCTCCAAATTTTGGGGAAGTGCCTTGGTATATATACTGTATGTAAAAATTGGGTTTCATTCATTATCAGGATAGAGGACAATTAAAGACTTCTTTGATGGTTGATGTGACACCTGTTGGTTTATACTTATCATGTTTGATGTAGTATTAGTGAAAAATAGAGGTTATATATTTATAACAAAAAATAAGTAAATTGTTGTTTTGTCATGTTTCTGTGTATTTATCACAAAAGGATACCTTTTTGTTACAATCGACAATTTGTGCATCGAAGGTAAAATGTTTGCCCCCTTTACTGTTTCTATATATATTTTTTGTAGAAAAAAGTAATTTTTAATAATGGAGATTTGATTATTGCATTGACAGGTATCGTCAAACAGTACTACGAGCACTTCCTCATTTACAAAAACTTGATAATGTTGCTGTGGATTCTGAAGAAGTACAGCAGGCTATGGTTTGTGGTGTACCACTTCCCATGTCAGATTCACCTATGGGACAAAGGTATTCTTTGAGAAGAACAATGTTCTTATTTTGTCTTATGTTCTTTTTAATTCAGTATACTGTACTGAAGGTTTAGCATTATTGTTACTATTTTTGTAGATATAAAGGCTGATAATACTGTACAGTATATCAGTTAACTTTAATATTGGTAACTGTCAAATGATCAACATCAATGAATGCATAAAACATGTAAAGTCATTCATTTATCAAAAAACTCTCAAGTAAGTAAAATCGAAACTGAATAGAGCATTTCATAATATTATCTAAAAGGTAACATGGCACTTCAAATAGTAATGGAGACAACTGTATGAAACACTTGTGTGAGTTAATACAGCATTGCTGAACATTTACTTGTTCCGTAACTGGAATACAAACCACGCTATTTATTAGGGGTTATACTTTCGGCGTAGCTGAAATGACGAGCCATTAAAATTTAGCAAGGGTTAACTACCCACACCGCTAGTTAGCGGGGGTAGGGGGTGGGGTAGCTTGCTACCACTCCTGTTCACACACCTGTGATTTAGTCACTTTACTTTTGGCTCGGATCGAGAGCGGTTATTTCTTCTCTCCCTCCTCGCCTATTTTGGACTGCCATTAATTTTTGTCTTTTAACTTACTTTTTCTTATACGTGTGTATAAACATTCTTAATGTTTATGTATACATATGTGTAAATGTGGTAAGTTTCCTTTTCAGTGTTTGTGCTGTGTGTGTGATACACATAAGACAACGACACTTGCGTAGTAGCAAGGCCAGCACAGTTCCACTTCGTGGGGAACGACCTCTCTCTCTCTGGTCCATCGGTCTTCCCGTTGGCATATATCCGTTAACTCGGCCGCCGCAGAGGAATCGTCATCGCCTGGACCTCCTTCATTCAACTACAGTGATACCTCTGGATACGAAAGTTTCTGCTTACGAAAAATTCAGGATGCAAAAAGTGATTCGAGAAGATTTTTATGCCCCAGGATACGGATAAAATTTCAGGATACGAAAACCTTACGAGATCCCAACTCTTCGCCGAGAGTAATTTTAAAAAGCGCGTGCCGCCAGACTTTGAACTTGGGTAGACTCACTTACAGCCTCCCGCTCACCCATTGGTTATCTCCCTACTCAGACGCTAGCTGACGCCATAAGATCCTGCTTTCCTATTGGTCGGCAACTATCCCAGCTTGCCTACGCACGGGCGTTCATCTCTCTCTCTCTCTTTTCGTTCCGACCGCGGTATCGTTAACAGACATTGTGTGCTTTCTCTTGTTTGACTTAGTGTTAATATACAGTACATTCGTACGCCACGTGTTATCGTTAATAAACATTCGTTACTGTGCACTGTACTGTATTAGTGTTTACTATACATAGACTGTATATAACGTTACGTAGTGTATTATATTACGTATTACTGTAGCCATGGGTCCCAAGAATGTTGCCGAAGGAAAGAAGAAGAAGACGATGCTCTCGATGGAGACGAAACTTGAAATCGTTAAAAAGTACGAGTCTGGCATGCGTTTAAGTGCGATCGCCAAGGAGTATGGCCGGAATCCATCTACGATAGGCACCATCCTGAAGCAGAAGGCGGCCATAAAAGCAGCGACACCTTCTAAGGGCGTCACTATTTTCTCCAACAAGAGAACCCACGTGCATGACGAGATGGAGAGGCTGCTGCTTGTGTGGATCAAGGACAAAGAGATCTCAGGAGACACCATCACTGAGACTACAATTTGCCAGAAGGCCTCCGCCATTTTCGGTGATCTTGTGCGTGCTCAGGCCGAAGAAGGAGCAGGAGAAGGAACATCCCAGCAGGAACCCCCAGAGTTCAAGGCTTCTCGTGGGTGGTTCGAGAAGTTCAAGAAAAGGACTGGCATCCATTCAATGGTACGGCATGGGGAGGCAGCCAGCTCGGACACGAAGGCCGCCGAAGCCTTTGTTAAAACGTTTGAAGATTGGACTCTGCAGGAAGGCTACAGTTCGCAGCAAGTTTTCAATTGCGACGAAACTGGGCTTTTCTGGAAGAAAATGCCTCGTCGGACATTCATCACGGCGGAGGAGAAGAGGCTACCCGGACATAAGCCTATGAAGGACAGGCTCACCCTTGCTTTTTGTGCAAACGCCAGTGGGGACTGCAAGATAAAGCCCCTGCTGGTGTACCATTCAGAAAATCCCCGAGCCTTCAAAGCCCACAAAGTCATCAAGGAGAACCTTCCCGTGATGTGGAAGGTGAATGCAAAAGCCTGGGTAACGAGGCAACTGTTCATTGATTGGGTGAATGTCTGCTTCGGTCTGACTGTCCGAAAATATTTGGAAGAAAAGCGCCTCCCTATGAAATGTCTGCTGGTGTTGGACAATGCTCCAGCTCACCCTCCTGGCCTCGAGGAATATCTTCTGGCCGAGTATTCCTTCATAAAGGTCCTGTATCTACCGCCTAACACCACCCATCTCCTCCAGCCCATGGACCAGCAAGTTATTTCTAATTTGAAAAGATTGTACACGAAGCATCTCTTCAAGAGATGTTTCCAAGTCACAGAGAGTACAAACCTCACTCTGCGTGAATTTTGGAAAGATCACTTTAACATCGTGATATGCCTCAAAGTCATCGATCTCGCTTGGCAGGAAGTTTCGAGGCGTACCCTAAACTCATCTTGGAGGAAGCTGTGGCCTGATGCTGTCTCTGCACGAGACTTCGAGGGGTTCGGGAAGCCTGGAGGCGAAGCCGAGATTGTTGACGATCCTGAACCAATTCAGCAGTCTGAGGTGGCTGACATCGTACATCTTGGTACGTCAATGGGGCTGGAAGTTAGCGCGGAGGATATAGAAGAACTTATCGAGGAGCACCACGAGGAGTTGACGACGGACGACCTGAAGGAGTTGGAGACGATGCAAGTGAGTGATGTTCAAGAGCAGTTCTCTAGCGGTGATGAGGAGGATGTTACACCTTTGAAAACGGCAGACATCAAGGAAATTCTTGCATGTTTCCATAAAATGGCAGACTACGTCGAAAAGGAACATCCAGAAAAAGTTTATACCAACCGTGCGCTTCAACACTGCAATGACGTTTGCCTAACGCATTTTAGAAATGTGTTGAAAAGTAGGCAGAAACAAGCTTCAATGGATAGTTTCTTATTAAAGAGGCCAGCGGTATTAGTAGGCCAAGACGAAGGTGAAAGTGAAGAAAAGAAACAGAAAAGAGGAAGGGATGAAGAATTAGAAGGTGAAAGTAAAGAAAAGAAACAGAAAAAAGAAAGTGATGAAGAAGTAGAAGGTGAAAGTAAAGAAAAGAAACAGAAAAAAGAAAGTGATGAAGAAGTAGAAGAGATTTAGAAAATATGAAAAACGTAAAGTTATAAAAAAGCAAAAAAAAAAAAAATTCAATTTTAAGTTTTATGTTACCGTTAAGTGTTAAAGTAATTTTTTCTTTCATTTTATAGTTTTCCATGCGTAATGTTAAGTGTTAATTATTTCTGCCATTTTTTTATTTCGTAAAGTTTAAGTGTTAATGTGTTAAGTGTGTAAATTACTGTACGTAGTCTGTCACTTGTTACGTTTTCTGCCTTATGCCATCCTCCTCTGCCGCGACTTCGCTATCGGATATCGTCTCAATCAAAAGGTAAGTTTCAACTTTTTTGTTACACTAATTAACTGTAACCTTTTTTTCAGAGTGTACAGGTATCAATCCTTAATTTAGGTGTACGTACAGGTAACAATACACCTTCACTGATCTAAATGCTTTACGTACATACAGTACCGTAACTTTTATACAGTAGTAAAGAAAACGGACCGTTTTCTTTGGGCTTGGGGGGGATAACTTGGCTATAACTACATTATTGAATAATCTCATAGTGGTTTCTGGAATGGATTAGGCTGTTTTTAACGGTTGTGTTAATTATTGAATGATAGAAATGGCTGCATTGCATGTTTATTACTACAGTTTAGCGTGTTTATGAAAGAAAAGGTGACTTTTTGTAAGGCTTGGAACGGATTAGGCTATTTACATGTAAAACGCGACTCAGGATACGAAAATATCAGGATACGAAACCGCATCCTGAACAGATTACTTTCGTATCCTGAGGCATCACTGTATTGTCTTCGCCTTTTCCTCTTTTCCTACGGGAAACTTGGATTCTGAGCTAAGGGAATGTGTCCTTTCAAAGATTGACTACGGTCTCTCTATTCTCGAGGTCGTTCACTTTTACTACAACAGCGTACTATTGGGGAAGCTCCTTTCCCGTGCGCGGGTTAGGTTGCTCTTCCGATGGTTTGTCTCAATTATGTTTAGTGAAAATCTAATTGTATTTTAACTTTTCAGCTTTCTCCGTCGGGAACATTTCCCTTCAGAGGGTCAGTAGTTCTCTTCTACGAAGTGTTCACCTCTCTCGTTCGCGAGAGAGGCCACTCATAGAGACACCTCTTCGGAGGATCAAGCAGACTTTCCAGTGCAGCAGACCTACCAGGACCTCTTCTCATCTCAGTTCCTGATCGTCCTGCCAGCTGACCTACCGATCTACCAGCGCAACTTTGTGCTGCAACGTAGTCCTTTGGACTTCGATCCTGGACTCTAACACGGCCCTTTTACGGTCCCCATCGGTGGATGCTCGCCCTTCCAAAGGGCACATCCCAGTTCCTGATCATCCTGCCAGCTGGTTTATCGATCTACCAGCGCAACCTTACGCTGCAACGAAGTCCTTTGGACTTCGGTCTTGGACTCTAACGCATACCTGCTTACGGTCCCTATCGGTGGATGCTCGCCCTTTTTTAAAGGGCACATCCCAGTTCCTGATCATCCTGCCACTGGTCATCTTACCAGCTGACCCGCCAACCTACTAGCGGTACCTTCGCGCGCTCGCCGAAATTCTTACGCGTGCGTGCTCGCCGAAATTCTTACGCGCGCGCTCGCTGACGATCTTCCGCGCGCGGGTACCGATGGTCTCCCACACACGCGCTCACCGACATTTTTACACGCGCGAGCGCCCACGATCTTCCATGCGCGGGTACCGATGGTCTCCCGCGCGCGCCAATACTCTTGCACGCGCGCGCACCAACAGTCTTGTGCGCGCCGACGATCTTCCACGCGCGGGCGGCGATGGTCTCCCGCGCGCGCGCTGACGATTTTCTGCGCGCGAGCGTCAATGCTTTTGCGCGCGCGCCAACAGTCTTCTGCTCGCGCACGCCAACAATCTTCCATGTGCGGGTACTGATGGTCTCCCGCGCACGCGCTCACTGACATTCTTACGCGTGCGAGCGCCGACGATCTTCCGTGCGCGGGTACCGATGGTCTCCTGCGCGCACGCTTGCCGCCATTCTTACGCGCTTGAGCGCCGACGATCTTCCGCGCGCGGGTACCGATGGTCTCCCGCGTGCGCGCCAATAGTCTTGCATGCGCGCCAAGTCTTGTACGCGCGCGCCAATAGCCTTGCATGTGCGCCCCAATAGCCTTGCATGTGCGCGCCAATAGCCTTGCATGTGTGCGCCAATAGCCTTGCATGTGCGCGCCAATAGCCTTGCATGTGCGCGGAATAGTCTTCCGCGCACTCCGATAGTCTCCCGCGCGCTTGCGCACGCCGATAGTTTCCCGCGCGCCGATAGTCCCGCGCGTGCCAATAGTCTTGTACGCGCGCGCCAATAGTCTTGTACGCGCGCGGGCCGACGATCTTCCACGCGCGGGGGCGATGGTCTCCCGCGCGCCCCGACGATTTTCTGCGCGCGAGTGCCAGTGCTCTTGCGCGCGCCAACAGTCTTCCGCTCGCGCATGCCAATGATCTTCCGCGCGGGCGCCGATGGTCTCCCGCGCTCGCACCAATGATTTTCCGCGCGCGCTAGCCCCAATGCTCTTGTGCGCGCGGGCGCCGCTGGTCTCCCGCGTGCGCCGATGATTTTCCAAGCGCTCAAACGCCAATGCTCTTGCGTGCGCGCATGGCAACAGTTCCGCGCGCATGGCAACAGTTCCGCGCGCATGGACCGACTTTCTTCTGCGCTCGGGCGCCGATGGTATCCTGCACGAACAGTCTACCGTGCACGCGCGCCGACGGCCTTCACGCGTGCGCGCTCCAATAATCTTGAGTGTGCGCCCGCAGTCTTTCGCGCGCACCGACGGTCTTCTACGTGCGGACGCCAATGGTCTTCCGCACGCGCGCGCCAACATTCTCCACGTAGTACTCTCACGCACGCGCCAATGCTCCCACTCTTGCGCAACCAGTCACATGCTTCGGTGCATTCTAGGGAGAATGCACAAAACTACATAGTACCTTACTGCGCGCCAGCGCTCTTCCTCACTTTCCTGTGCCCTCCTGCGCAGTTACGGTCCCTGATCCATGCGCCAACTCTTGCCAAAGAGTCAAGGCTCGCAGATCCAATGCACCAGCTTTTGCCTAAGAACCAGCGCTTGCCTGCTCTCCAGGCAAGATATTAAGCACCAGCATCATCCTGTGTGCCATTGCTCCAGACTCACCTACACACTCGCACAATTGTCAGTAAAAAAAAAAAAAAAGGAATAAAAGTTTTTGGACAGGTCACCATTGCCCCATTCCTCCCCGCAAACACATAAACATGACCACCGGGAAAAGAGGAATAAGGCTCCACAGAAGGATTCAAGATCTCGAAAATTCCATCCTACATGGGAATCGAAACGGATAATCCTTGGTCCCTGTCTCTTCTGAAGTTTCTTTTTTCCTTGACAGACCACCGTCAGCAAACAGGAAAGCATCGACAGACTGAACTCTAGATCACTTTTTGCTGATGGCTTGTTCACAGTTTACTGATCTCTAGGTCGCTGATCACCAGATCGCCAATTGCTAGCTCAATGCTGATCTTTGACCTTTAGTCCCTCCAATGACTAACGATCTCCAATTGCTAGCATTTCCAATCACCGATTGCTAGTCAATATCCAGTCATCAGCTTGCTGATCACTAGATCATCGATGGCCAGGTCATCTTTCTTCGATCATTGAGCTCAGCTCGCTGATCTCTGTCCAGCCCATCTTCAGCTTGCTCATCTCTGACCAAACGGGGGGAACCATAATCAGCTGGCTGATCTTGAACTCACCATCGGCTCACAGACCACCGATTCATCGGTTATTTGCCAGCAGTTCGTGACTAACTTACTAGTCAACCGCTTCCTGTAGTTCCTAGATCAGAAGTTATACAACATACTTCTCGCTACTGGCCATTTGCCATCACACTAAAGTGATCGGCAAACGTTCGACAACCCTCATCAACGGCTTGCCAACAGGGAACTACTTGCGAGCACTCTCCAACCGCACAGTAACCACGATACCCAACGGTTAACCATTGATTAACATTCGCCAGATTGATTCTATTCTAAGGAATAGCATCAATCCCATCAGGGCGCGTGGTAAGGCCAAGCGTGGCCTTCCTTTTAAAGAAATTCTCTCAGAGAAGAATTCTTACATTGGGTATCGTGCCTGATCCTTTACGACACGATTTAAGACTCCAGCGTCGACAATCTTCCATGCAAAAGGATCTCCAAGGAGCGGTCCCTTTGGGTCGATGTCCACACCATGTTGGAGTTCGATCAAGGGCTAAGACCTCAGGTCTTCATTTGCTCACTGGACCTAAAGGACACTTACTCCCAGGTCCAAACCATCCATCTAGGAAGGTTGGAAGATTCAGTCTAGACAAACAAGAAACACCAGTTCAAGGCACTGTGCTTCAGTCTTTCCACTACACCCATGCCTGAAAACTTTAAATCAATCAATCAATCAATCAACCATCCAGGTCTCACTGGATCGGCTTCTGTCTCCGCTCTCTCGGGACGACTGACTGACCTTGGCAGACTCAGTGGCAACCTTGCATTAACACTGGAACTTCTGAAGTCTTTTTTTACCAAGATCCAGTGATCAGGGTAAACCTACAGAAATCTTCCCTACTTCCCTCCCAGGAGACTGGTGTATCTGGGAAGGATTCTAAACACCAATCTCCACAAAAACCTTCTCGAAACGAGAACGACCCATTCCAGGAGACTTGAGTCGGAAAAAGAAGAAAGGAGGGACCATATTGCTGCACCACACGACCTCAGCCCTCCGGACAGAGCCCGAAGGTACCTTCACTTAAATCTCTTAAGAGATGAAGGCCAACTTTCTGGTCCTTCAGCAGCCTCATCGGTTCCTAACAGACCACTCAGTGATGTGATGGACGACACACCACACACCACATAGAGACTCACATCGACAAGCAAGTAGGAACTGGCTTGTAGCCTCTTCCCATCTAATACAGTAGTATAAACACTAAGATGGGCCAAAGTCTGTTTGGTACCACTATCAGCCCGCTTCATTCCAGACTGGAAGAACGTGCTCGCCGACAATCTGTGCACAGCATCTCAGGTAAGGTATACCGAATGGACTTTGGATCGCCATGTACCCAACAAAGTACCGACTTTACGAGGTCCTCCAACTAGGGGGTCTGTCTGCAACGCTTCTGAATCTCAGGCTACCGTTGCTCACCAGCCCTAGACCCCAAGGCTCTCTGGCAACAACGGTGGTACAACAAGGACGTTTACGTCTCGTCCCCGTTTTATCTGGAGAAGAGCTCTCAAGAAGGCTAGAACATCGGTCAACCTCTCAAGGACTCTCCTAGCTCCGCTATGGCATTATGCAGAACGGCCTCCAAACCTTGTGCAGCTCCTGATAGAGCCTCCAAGAGAACCCTCTCCACATAACAGACAACCCTTTTCGACACCTTCCACAAGCTATAGCTTTGCTATGATTGTACGCCTGAAGACTACCCAATACCCCTTTGCGAAAAGGTTATCTAGGTATCTGAGGAATTCCTCAGCATCAGTCTACCAGGCAGTATCACGTCTTATGTGGTTGGCGTCATGTGAAAGTGTCTCTCCACTCGATACCTTGATTCCAGCAATAGCGGAATCCTCGAGTATATGCAAGAGGAAAAGACCCCCTATTCAGTTTTGACAGGTAAAGATGATCACTCAACCTTGATCCTTCACCTTCAAACTTAAAGAAAGCGACACCCTCTCATCGATAGACTTTTCCTAACTCATACGGATTTACAACTTGCCTTTCCACAGTCGGAATTGAGACCTTCCTCTCAAAACAGGGTTCAAATCTCCGATCCCTATAGGGACCTCCTTGTGTTCCACTTCACCAGGCAACAAATTTTCTCCTGATTTAAGAACACAATGTTCCTACACACTCGGACAGCAACCATACGAGTCAAGGAACTTCATGGTCTCTCTTTCGACATCACCCATTATTGAGAAGGGCGAAAGACAATGTTCAGTTTCGTCCCTGAGTATGTCACCAGACACAGTCTCCAGAGGTGACGGATCCTACACAAGTCTCAACTAGGTAACGGACGATCCAGATCATCCGTTACTGTACCCAGGGTAAGGTATGAGACTTTACCTAAAGAAAACGGCAACAGCCTGCCCGGGTCCCTCCTCTTGTCAGCACTGGGAGAGAGACTAGAGGAGGATCACCGAAACATCATCTCGACATGACGACTCACAGTGTCAGGGGCATAACTATGCCCCTGGTCCTTCTTAGCAGATTACTTTGTGACGCAGGTTTTACAAGAAAGAATGTGAATGCTCCAGGTGACTTTCACAACCTTTCTCCTGCAAGACATGACCTACCGGAACTTGATACGATCTCTATCGGTCCAGTGGTGGCTGCACAACAGCTGGTTGTATACCTCAAGCTCCTTATTGGACAAGTAGCAGAGGGTTGAGGGCACTGTTACCCAGTTTTAGTCTGCGTGAATGAAAAGATTTGACTGGCTCTTATTCTTTTCTTCATCCTACCCTCTCGTGGTGAAAGCAGCATCCTGGGTTCTCTGCGTAAGCTGACCTCAAACCACTGCAGGTAAACCATGCTCCCTTGTGTACCTAGTATTAAGCTAATACTGTTGCGTCCCCATACCCTGGCGAGGTGGTATTGGGAAGTCTTGGTTAGATCAGGTTTTTCCTACATAGACTTGGAATAACTTTACCTAGACAGTCACACTTCTACACGTCTCAACACACAGCTTGCGTAGGCCGCGGACCTTGCGTAGCAAAGTTTAGCGAGGGCAGGGACTCCTTATTTTTTTGTACTAACATACCCAGATAAGGAGTCCCCGGGCAAAGCCAAAAGCCAGATTGGCAGGGACGTCCACCCTTCCCAATGGGTGAGTCACCCCTAATAAATAGTGTGGTTTATATTCCAGTTACGGAACAAATGACAAATTCGTAGATAATTTGTATTTTTCCTAACTATACAAACCTTAGCTATTTATACAAACTTGCCCGCCATCCTTATCCCCCTTGAAGTCTTACCTCCAAGCAAAGTGACTAAATCACAGGTGTGTGAACGGGAGTGGTAGCAAGCTACCCCCCCCACCCCCGCTAACTACCGGTGTGGGTAGTTAACCCTCGCTAAATTTTAATGGCTTGTCATTTCAGCTCCGGAGAAAGTATAACCCCATAATAAATAGCTAAGGTTTGTATAGTTAGGAAAAATACAAATTATCTACAAATTTGTCATTTTCAAGTTATATATCTTTTAATATTTTTGTTGTGTTGTTGGAATGTGATATTGGTTCTTCTAAGTTTAAGTTTGTATGGTTTAGTACAGTAAATAAGATTACTATACCCCCCTTAATAATGTGGTATCAAGTTTATTTTAATTTTAGATTCAGGGTAATAAACAGGATTTTAGAAAAAGATCTTTGTTCCGTAACCGAAATACAAACCACGCTATTTACATTGGGTTTACCTTTTAGCGCAGCTGAAATGACGAGCCAATAGTTTTAACGATGGTTAATTACCCCCGCTCTAGTTAGCGGGGGGTGGGGGAAGGGTAGCTTGCCACCCCTCCCCCCTCCACACACCGGTGACTTGCTTCACTTCACTTTTGGCTCGGCGGTGATGAGACGTGTCTGCTCATCGTCCTCGTGACAGCCTTTAATTTTCTGCTTTCTCTTTACAGCGTGTGTGTTGGTTGGAAGTTGACCTTCATTATTATTACTGGAGTTGCCGGTCGTCCTTGTGGGACTTTCATGTCGAACGTAACTACGGACCCGCACACCCCTTGCCCTCAATGTCGGGGCCGACGGTGTGACCAGGAGAACATGTGCCGTGAGTGCAGGGAGTGGTCTGCCTCCCAGTGGGAGAGGTTGGCCGTCGGCGTAAGAAGAAGTCCAGGAGAGACCGTTCTCCTTCGGGGTTAGCCTTGAAGGAGGAAGGTTCTCGGGACTCTTCTTCCGCCGCCCAAACCTCCTCCGAAGCTCCCCCTCGTCTGTCTCCTAAGGAGAGTCGGCCGAGTGGTAGCGCAGGCCCTAGTTCTGTTTCCCGACCTTGGGTGAGGGGAGAGGGCGTCGCCTCCCATAGCGAGGCGGTTCCCCCTCCTCCTCCGGGGGAGTTTATTGATAATGCCTTAACCAATGATGATCTTTTGCAGATTTGGTCGTCCCTGGGGCTCAAGGGCTTGCCCTCCAGGGTCGCCTTTATTGACCTTGTTTCGTTGGGGGCCGCTGTTAAGCAGTCGCCGGCGGTAGCAGAGGTAGACCCTCTGTCTATTGTCGACGTCGTGGTGACAGAGGCCTCCGACGTGGCTGGGCAATCCTCCGCAGGTGCTGTTGCGGATGATGGTGCTAAGGGCTCTCTTCCCCCTTCCGTACATCCTTCGAAGGGGGAAGTGAGTCCTTCGATCTCTGCTGCTGCTCAGCTTCCTTCTGAGGGAAGTGCTTTGACGGAGACTCCCCTTCGGAGGACGGTCCCGACGATCTTCCCCGAGGCCGCCTCCGCCGTAAGGCTCACCGTCCGCTACGCCGCAAGGGCCTTCCTTCCCCTTACCCTTACAAGATTTTAGTATCGCCTATTCAACAGCGTTCTACGCGTCAGCGATCACCTGTCTCTCGGCGATCTCCGGACCGCCCGCGTGTGTTACAGCCGGCGCGCCAACGTTCTCCAACGCTTCTGAAGGAACATGGTTCGCCAGCTACTAGCTCGCCATCGCGCGATCGCTCACCTGCGCATGCTGCTCGCCATCGCTCGCCAACACGTCGCCATGCCACAACGCACCATCGCCAACCTGCGCGTCGGCGCTCACCAGCTCATTATCGATCGCCTGGGGATCTACATCGCCAGCGGTCTTCCTCACCCACGCGGCAGCGCGTTTCCTCGCCGTCGCGCCAACGCTCGCCCGCGCGACCATTCGCCCTCGCGACCATTCGCCCTCGCGCGACCATTCGCCCTCGCGTGACCATCGTTCGCGGCGAATTCCGCAGCCGGTGGTAGCAGCAGGAACGCGTGTTCCTAGACGACGCTCGGGATCGCCTCCACCCAAACACAGGTTGGTAGTGCAGGACGAGGAGAGGTTAGTACATCATTCTTCCCCACCTTCTTTTCAGGCAGGTACCGTGGTGTCCACTCCAAAGGATCGCCCGATCCCTTTCCCTTTAGCGAGGATTTCGGAGTCTGTGTCCTTGGAGCAACAGACTTGGTTTGGTCCTCTGGCACGGGCGTTAGTGAGGGTTATGAAACCAGCACTCGCCGACCAGGGTAACAAACCAACGGCTGTCTCTCCTACGCTGAAGAGAAAGAGAGGAGTGGACTTCGTGGTGACTTCCCCCATAGCGAAGTTGGTTCCCAAGAGGTCGGTCACGAAGGCCCCTTCTCCTGCACGAGTGCTTTCTGCTTCTCCCATGGACGAGGCCTTTCCGTCCTCAGGTGAGTCCAGTGGGGCGGTAGTCTTCCCCTCGGCACCAAGGGGGGAGACTGCGCTTCATGCAGGAGAATCATCTCGTGAGGAAGGGGCCCCTCGAACCTCGTTGTTGGGATCCTGTATCCCTCCCAGGAGGGAATCCAAGGACTCCAAGACCGTCCCTAAATCCTCTGCAAAGATTCGTCAGGAACTCACGACTACCCGGGGGAATGTCCACGTGTCACCCTAGGAAGAGATCCCTGGGGCAGGAGACTTAGCTGCCAGCCCGCAGGGAGGAGAACAGCAAGAATCCGAACATGCCTTCTGGCAGGTCCTAAGCCTGATAAGGCAACTAAACGGGCTTATGGATCCAGTCATCGCCCCCCGTGAAGGCAAAGACACGATCTTGGATGAAGTGTTTGACGTTCGGAAGGCCCCTAAGACCAGTGCGGCTCTGCCCTGGTCTCGGGGTCTGAAGAGTGCCAGAGCTAGGGCCAACGCTCAGCTCGCACTTCTTGCCTCCTCCAGTCGTTCCACTGCCGGGAACAAGCTCATCCATCCTCCTCGTCTTCAGCAGAGGAGGTATTTCGAGATCCTGGGTGAGCACAACTCGCTCTTCCTCTCCATCACACTGTGGAGGAGCTGGCGAAGGGAGTTCCCCTTGAGAAGCTCTCTGCCCGGCAGGTGTCGTTCTCGGCGGCAGAGATCCTTTGCCACGAGAAGGTCGCTAAGTGTGCCATGCAGGCCACTTCGTGGCTGGACTTTTGGCTAGGATCTCTGGGCATCCTATTGCGATCGGAGGACTTGTCCAAGGAGACCAATAGGAAGGCCCTAGAGACCTTCTTGCTCTCGGGCACCCGCTCCATCGAGTTTTTGGCGCACCAGGTTACCACCCTGTGGGCCAACTCGGTGTTGAAGCGTCGCGATGCTGTGTCCGAGAGATTCCATCCGAAGGTCCCCGCCGTGGATGTGTGTACGCTCCGACATGCTTCCCTTCTAGGGGAGAACCTGTTTGAGCCTCAAGACATGGAGCGAACGGCTAAGAGGTGGAAGAAATCCAGCACGGACTCCTTCCTCCATAGGGCCCTTACAACTCGGCCCTATAAGCCTCCAGCCCAGCCACAACAGCAGCAACAGCCTCGTAAGGCTCCCAAGCAGGCACCGGCAGTTAAGAAGGTGGTGTCTAAGCCCCAGCCCTTTCCAGCCAAGGTCAAGAGTGGCGGTAAGTCCTCCAGGGGAGGCAAGACTCCTAGGGGTGGCGGCCGCGGCCGCAAGCCCTAGGGGTGGCAGTCCCCCTGCGTGTCCACCTGTGGGGGGATGCCTTCAGCGTTGCGTCCGCAGGTGGCAGCAACACGGGGCCGATGCTTGGACGGTGTCAGTGATCGGCCAAGGCTATCGCGTCCCGTTCACAACATCTCAACCTCCCCTGACAGCGAATCCAGTGTCGTTGAGCTCCTATGCTACGGGATCGGCAAAGGGGCTGGCCCTTCAGGCCGAAGTCGAGACCATGCTCGAGAAGGGTGCTCTCCAGGAGGTCGTGGACAGCTCCCCAGGCTTCTTCAGTCGACTCTTTCTTGTAGAGAAGGCTACTGGAGGCTGGAGACCTGTCATCGATCTCTCAGCTCTGAACAGGTTTGTCAAGCAAACCTGGTTCAGCATGGAGACAGCAGACACGGTCAGACTTGCGGTGAGACCACAAGACTTCATGTGCACACTGGATCTAAAGAACGCGTACTTCCAGATCCCAATCCATCCGTCTTCCAGGAAGTACCTGAGATTTTGCCTAGACAACAAGATCTACCAGTTCAAGGTGCTGTGTTTCGGTCTCTCCACAGCTCCTCAGGTGTTCACCCTGATTTCATCTTGGGCGCATTGGACGATTGGCTGATCCTAGCAGACTCGGAGTCGACCCTTCTTCGTCACCGAGACAGGCTTCTGGATCTTTGCCAGGATCTGGGGATCGTGGTAAACCTCGAGAAGTCCTCTCTGCAGCCATCCCAACGACTGGTTTATCTAGGCATGCTAATAGACACCAATCTCCACAAAGCCTTTCCATCAGACGACCGGATAGCAAGACTGAGGAGGGTGGCGGAACCCTTCCTCAGGCGAGAAGAACTCCCCGCCCAATCGTGGTTGCGTCTCTTAGGTCACCTATCCTCCCTGGCCCGTCTGGTTCCAAACAGCCGCCTCAGGATGAGATCCCTTCAATGGCGGCTCAAGTCCCGGTGGAATCAAGAATCCGATTCCCTGGACATTCTGATCCCAATGGGGTCTCTGGAACAGACGGACTTGCGGTGGCGGCTGGTCTACGAGAACCTGCGGAAGGGAGTGAGTCTTCTCGTCCTTCCCCCGGGATTGACTCTGTTTTCGGACGCGTCAAAAGAAGGGGGGGGGGGGGGCATACGTTCTGAACCAGAGGGCCTCAGGCCTTTGGTCAGAATCAGAAAAGTGCCTACACATCAACCTGCTAGAATTGAAAGCCGTCTTTATGGCTCTTCAGCAGTTCCAACGGTCCCTGGCGGGTCACTCCGTGGTGGTGATGAGCGACAACACCACGGTAGTGGCTTATATCAACAAGCAGGGAGGCACTTTTTCGCAACAGATATCCCATCTTGCAGTAGAGACTCTGAGGTGGACCGAAACCCACTCGATAACACTATCAGCTCGCTTCATTCCTGGCAAGAGGAATGTGCTCGCCGACAGTCTGAGCAGGGCCTCGCAGATAGTGAGTACCGAGTGGTCTTTGGATCCTCAGATAGCCAACAAAGTCCTGACTTTGTGGGGTTCCCCGACTGTGGACTTGTTCGTGACGGCCTTGAACTTCAAGCTGCCCCTGTACTGCTCCCCAGTCCCGGACCCCAAGACACTCTGGCAAAATGCTTTCCAGCAACGGTGGGACAACATCGACGAGTACGCCTTCCCACCGTTCTGTCTGATGAGAAGGGTGCTCAACAGGACCAGACTATCGGTCAACTGTTCGATGACTCTGGTAGCTCCGCTATGGCATCACGCGGAATGGTTTCCGGACCTTCTGCAGCTCCTGACGGAACTCCCGAGGGAGCTTCCTCCACGACACGAGCTTCTCAGACAACCCCACTCCGGCGTCCCTCACAGGGCTGTAGCCTCGCTTCGGCTTCACGCCTGGAGACTATCCAGCGTCTCCTCGCGGAGAGAGGCTTTTCGCAACAGGTTGCGGAGAGAATGTCTCGGCACCTGTGAAGGTCCTCTGAGGGAGTTTACCAAGCAAAGTGGAGAGTCTTTTGTGGTTGGTGTCGTGGAAGGGGTATCTCTCCACTCGATGCCACTATTCCAGCAATAGCAAACTTCCTCGTGTATCTGCGGGAAGAAATGCGCCTTTCTGTCTCGGCAGTGAAAGGCTATCGCTCAGCCTTAAGCTTGGCCTTCAGATTGAAGGGCGTGGATATTTCTTCATCGCTAGAACTCTCTTTACTCATACGTAGCTATGAGCTTAACTGCCCCCAGTCGGAAGTGAGACCCCCTC
This sequence comes from Palaemon carinicauda, assembly GCF_036898095.1. Classification (NCBI taxonomy): domain Eukaryota; kingdom Metazoa; phylum Arthropoda; class Malacostraca; order Decapoda; family Palaemonidae; genus Palaemon; species Palaemon carinicauda. Next base: position 65,547,647 of record NC_090726.1, on the reverse strand, counting down.
TTTGGAACGTGGTTCGAGTCCTCAGGTCTCTTAAGAGACCTCACTTCGAGCCATTACGCCAGGCCTCCGATCGCCACCTGTCTTGGAAGACGGCTTTCCTACTCGCCTTGGCTTCGGCCAAGCGGGTTAGTGAACTTCATGGTCTCTCGTACGACATCGCCCATTCAAGGGGATGGGGGGAGGTAACGTTCAGGTTCGTCCCTGAGTTTGTTGCCAAGACTCAGAATCCTGGAGTGCCGGATCCTCGGTTCGACTTTCAGGATCGCGAGTCTCCGTTCTGTAACAAGCGACCCAGACCAGCTGCTACTATGTCCAGTGAGGTGTCTGAGGCACTACTTGAAGAGAACGGCTGCAGTCCGTCCTCAAGTGCGAGCTTTGTTTGTGAGCACAGGCAGGACTAAGAGGAGGGTCACCAGGAACACCATCTCAGCTTAGATTTGAAGGGTTATCCACCATGCCCTGAATCCTGACCCTCCTCCGTCACGTCGCCCTCGGGCCCACGATGTCAGGGGTATTGCTACATCCCTGGCCTTCAAGAGAAACTTCTCTGTGACGCAGGTACTTCAAGCTGTGGTCTGAAAGCGTCAAACGACCTTCACAGCCCACTACCTGCAAGACGTGACCCACAGGAGCCTCGATACGTTTTCTATCGGCCCTGTGGTGGCTGCACAACAGCTGGTCTAACCTCAGGCTCCTTTTTGGACAAGTAGCAGTAGGTTGAGGGCGTTGTTACCCGGTCTTAGTCTGCGTGGATGAAAGAGTATGTCTGACCCTTACTTCTTTCTTCATTCTCCCCTCTCTTGGGGAAGCAGCATCCTGGTCCTCGCATAGCTGACCTCGACCTCTGCAGGTAACCCATGCTTCTTTGTGCTCCTAGTATTAAGCTTAATACTGTTGCGTCTCCCATACCCTGAGGAGGTGGTATTGGGAACGTCCTATCCTGGAATTCCTATCTGAAGGTCTCAAGGTCAACTTCATAGGACGAGTCACACTCTCCTCCACACACTGCTTATGTAGGCCACTCGTTCCTAGCGATGCTAGGAACTTGTGAGGTACAGGGGCTCCCTCTCTCTAGTGCTGCTCACTGAGGGATCGAGCCCCCGGGCAAGCCGAAGTCAGTAAGGCTGGGGACTTTCCACCCTTCCTAAGGGGTAAGTCACTCAAAGTAAATCTTTGGTTTGTATTTCGGTTACGGAACAAATGACAAATTCGAAGATAATTTGTATTTTTCCTAACCATACAAACCTTAGCTATTTACACATATGTGCCCGCCATCCCTGACCCCCAAGTCAAGTCCTACCTCTAAGTGAAGTGAAGCAAGTCACCGGTGTGTGGAGGGGGGAGGGGTAGCAAGCTACCCTTTACCCCCCCCCGCTAACTAGCGCGGGGGTAATTAACCCTCGTTAAAACTATTGGCTCGTCATTTCAGCTGCGCTAAAAGGTAAACCCAATGTAAATAGCTAAGGTTTGTATGGTTAGGAAAAATACAAATTATCTTTGAATTTGTCATCTTTATTTCCATACTTATCTTTAAATCCCAAATAGTTTGCTCTCCTCTTCTCCAATGTGATTATTTTGAGTTGTCTTACTATATTACAACAATATTTTTGTGGAGATCTTATTGTATTTTATGATTCTTGCACCACGAGGATCTCTATCCTAGTTGATTTTAAGGGGAAAAGGATGGATTTTGAAAGAAAACTTATTTTTTTCAATGTTTTGAAGTTTTTCAGCCGGTGTTTTTTAAGTAAAACTTATTACTCAAAGGTAAGTATGGAAATTTTAGATGTTATTATAAAATACCATTTTGTTGATTTTTTTTATTGGAATTTATAGGGATGAATGCGAGATGCCAAGGTCAAATAGCATTGGTGAGTCACTACGTAGTGAAGGAGGTGGCAGCAGTATGTCAGATTGTTCCCCCCCGGGCTCCGAGAGGAGATACTCTCAAACAACCGCTCCTTTACGTGCAACTCATCAGGTAAATTTTACTTCCTTTCAAGTATTTAAACTGACAATAGTTTGTTTTTAAATACAAATGCATCCTTTTATTTTGCCAATGCCTGTCCTAATGGTGGCAGATAGTTAAAGAAATTGATATGTAATAACCACAGTTTTTTTTATCCTGTTCTATGAAATGGCCTCTTACATGGCTTTTTGTTTCTCTTTCTTGAATAAACAAGACGTCGTATCTTTATTGGGGTTGGGTTGCTATTTTTTTATATTCTTTTTATGTACAGTTTGGCATTTTACTTTCCAAGAATTTTCTAAAATATTAATAGCACTTATTTTAGATTTGTTCCCATGCTAACAAACCTTACGTTACTTATGTGGGTTATCTTTTAGCAAAGCTGAAGGGTAGCCATTAGACTAAAAGTGCGAGGTGGTAACCCTGCCTAACCGCTTGAGCGGGTAGGCCGGGGGTGGCTGGTGGGTACCCAGCCGCCTCTATACATGCTCTCATGGCTGTGAGCTACGTCACTTTTTTTTTCTTTTGGCATTTAGAGAACAGACGTCTCTCTCTCTTCCAAAGGCTGCCATTGACTTTGTAATCTTTCTTTCTCTTTTCAACTGTGCTTGGGCTTCTTCTGATCACCGTCATGCAGACCTGTCCTCGGCATGAGGGTGCTGTGTGTGTTACCCTTATGTCATTGCTGGTTATCGACCCGCACTCTGTGTCCTTCGTGTAGAGGGCATCACTTTGAGCAGGGTTCGCCCTGTGAAGAGTGTTGATAGTGGCCTGCCGCCAAATGGGAGAAGTTTTGACGGCACAGAAAGGAGATGGCTAAGCACGATCTTTCTCCCTCAGGGACGAGAAAAGCGCATTCTTCTTCTCGCACCCCCAAACCTCTTTCTAAAGCTCCTTTTCGTTCGCGCTCTTCCGAGGGGTGATCGAGCAGGAGCGCAGACCACATAACTCCTTGGCAATCCCAGGTTACTGGGGGGTTATTTGCTTCCCCTAAAGGAGCAACTTCATCTCCAGCCGCCGGAAAGTCATTTCCCTTGCAGGTGTGGCCGTCCCAGGGGTTTTTGCACCCTCTACGAAGGAAGGGCTTCTTTGACTCCAGCGTGGTGCCAGGAAGGATCCTACTCCAGAGCCCTTAACGTTAAATCCTATGCTTTGGAGGTTTGCGAGGTACAGTTGTCGTCCTCCCCTGGTCCTTCCACACATGGACGAAACGATCGCTCGCGTTCGCCCCTCCATTGGCCTCCTGCTGACAATGATCCTACTTGCCATCCTGGGACATCTTCGTCTGTTAACCTTCAGCCCTCTGTTTCTCCCTCACAGGAATACTTAGGCTGTAGGTGATGATCTTCAAGAGACCAGCGCTCCTTCCACCAGCGGCGTGGGGGACGAGTTTCTCCATCTTCTCGTCCTTCGTGACACACTTCTCTGGATTGTCGGTCGCGACAATCTGAAAGGTCATACAGATCGTAGGTCATCAGGATCTTAACGCTCTTTGTCCAGAAGCCGTTCTTGCTCTAGAGTTTCAGGTTCACATGGCCATTGGTCTCAACGCTCTCCTCGGAGGCGTTCCTCTTCTTGAGGTAAAGTCTGTAGCTTTTAGTGATGATACTGCAAAATTTCATTACTTGTCCTATCAATTGATAGTGTCATTATAAACTACTCTTGATTTATTTTACACGTTATTACTTTTCATTTACTATCCTTTGCTTTTCATTTTAGGTTATGATCTTTGTAATGTTTATTGTAACTTTTATCTTAATTTTTTCCAGGAAAGCTATGGACGTTCATTAGATGATGGTTATGAATATGAAGAAGAGGAGGAGCAACCAGTGGTGAGACGAACAAATTATAGTCAATCGGCCGATCAAGAGCGACGAATTTCACAGATGTCACAATACTCAAATGAAGGTTCCTATCCACAGGTATGTAATACAGTACATATGAATTTATTTTTTATAAGTATTGCATTATAGATCTTTAGTTTGTATCTCTGGACGTAATGATAAACATTCTGCTCATGAAGGATTTTGGAAAGGAGGCCACGTTATTATATAACTTGAATCATGAATTCTGTTTGTTTGTAGGAATGAAGTCTTTAGCACAAATCACTTAAGCAATTACTAATGCTTTTTTATTAAAAAAAATGTGATAATTTAACTCTCTTGCCTAGAAAAAAAGGCATTCTATTTTGCTCTTGTAGAAAAATCTAAAACTTGGGAAATTATAGCCACGGGGGCATAAATACAATTAGAATAGCGCCAACGTATCCCTGCGTGTCGTAAGAGGCGACTAAAAGGGACGGGACGAGGGGGCTGGGAACCCCCTCTCCTGTATTATAATCCTGTGAGACATCACAGAAGTGGAGCTGGGGGGGAGAGTGACTGCTCCGCGCACTCTAGTTTTGGGGTGTTTGAATGTGCGTGGATGTAGTACGATAGAGAGTAAAAGATGTGAGATTGGAAGTATGTTTAGTAATAAAAGGATGGATATATTGGCTTTGTGTGAGACAAAGATAAAAGGGAAAGGTGAAGTGATGTTGGGTGAAATGTCTGGTAGTGTGTCTGGGATTGAAAGGGGAAGAGCAAGAGAAGGTGTGGCTTTATTGCTGAGTGAATGGATGACAGGTAAAGTAGTGGAATGGAAGGAGATATCATCTAGGTTAATGTGGGTAAGGGTTAGGTTGGGTAGGGAATGTTGGGCTTTTGTCAGTGCGTATGGGCCAGGTTGTGAGAAAAGTGAAGAAGAGCGAAATGAGTTCTGGAATGAATTAACTTGGTGTGTAGAAGGTCTGGGTAGAGGGAATTATGTAGTTGTCATGGGTGACTTAGATGCTAGAGTGGTCGCTGGAGAGGTAGAAGGTGTCATTGGGAAGTATGGCGTACCAGGTGAAAATGAGAATGGTGAGAGGCTGGTAGATATGTGTGTTGAGCAAGAGATGGTGATAAGTTCTAGCTTTTTCAAAAATAAAGATAAAAACAAGTATACATGGGTAAGAGTGGCAAATGGAAGAGTGGTAGAAAGGGCGTTAATGGATTATGTGTTGATAACTAAAAGAATATTTGGAAGATTGAAAGACGTGCAGGTTTTTAGGGGTATGGCTAACGGTACGTCTGATCATTTTTTGGTGGAAGGAAAATTAGTTGTAGCAAAAGAGTTGGGGAATAGAGTAGGTGGATGTAAATGGGAGCTAGTGAGGGTTGAAGAGCTAATAAAATGGGGGTTAAAAAGTAAATATCAAGAAAGGTTGAAAATGGCATATGACGAAGTGAAAGTAAGAGAAACGGGTAATTTAGAGGAGGAGTGGAAGTTAGTAAAAGAAAATTTTGTTGGGATTGCAAGTGATGTGTGTGGCAAGAAGTTTGTTGGAGGCAGCATGAGGAAGGGTAGTGAATGGTGGAATGAAGGAGTGAAGGTAAAAGTGGAAGAGAAAAAGAGGGCTTTTGAATAATGGCTGCAGAGTAATAGTGTAGAGAAGTATGAAAGATATAGAGAAAAAAATGTGGAAGTAAAGCGCAAGGTAAGTGAGGCAAAGAGGGCAGCTGACCTGAGGTGGGGTCAGGGATTGGGTCATTCATATGAAGAGAATAAGAAGTTTTTGGAAAGAAGTGAAGAGAGTAAGGAAGGCTGGTTCAAGAATTGAAGAGAGTGAAAAATGGAAATGGAAGGTTGTTAAAAGGAGATGAGGCAAGGAAAAGGTAGGCGGAATATTTTGAAAGTTTACTGAATGTTGAGGATGATAGGAAGGCAGATATAATTGCTGTTGCAGGTGTTGAGGTGCCGGTGATGGGAGATGAGAATGAGAGAGAGAGATTACGAGAGGAAGTGAGGAGAGCACTAGATGAAACGAGGGTATGAAAAGCTTCTGGTATAGATGGTGTGAGAGCTGAGATGTTGAAGGAAGGGGGTGTGACTGTACTTGAATGGTTGGTGAGATTGTTTAATATGTGTTTTGTGGTGTCAATGGTACCAGTAGATTGGGTTTGTGCGTGTATTGTACCACTATATAAGGGTAAGGGAGATGTGCACGAGTTTTGTAATTCAAGGGGTATTAGTTTGTCGAGTGTGGTGGGAAAAGTGTATGGTAGAGTACTGATTAATAGGATTAAGGATAAAACAGAGAATGCAATCTTAGGAGTACAGGGTAGTTTTAGAAGAGGTAGGGGTTGTATGAATCAGATTTTTACAGTTAGGCAGATATGCGAAAAATATTTAGCAAAAGGTAAGGAGGTGTATGTTCGTTTATGGATCTGGAGAAAGCGTATGATAGAGTTGATAGGGAAGCAATGTGGAATGTGATGAGGTTATATGGAGTTGGTGGAAGGTTGTTGCAAGCAGTGAAAAGTTTCTACAAAGGTAGTAAAGCATGTGTTAGAATAGGAAATGAAGTGAGTGATTGGTTTCCGGTGAGAGTGGGGCTGAGACAGGGATGTGTGATGTCGCCGTGGTTGTTTAACTTGTATGTTGATGGAGTGGTGAGAGAGGTGAATGCTCGAGTGCTTGGACGAGGATTAAAACTGGTAGACGAGAATGACCGTGAATGGAAGGTAAATCAGTTGTTGTTTGCGGATGATACTGTACTGGTTGTAGACACAGAAGAGAAGCTTGACTGACTAGTGACAGAATTTGGAAGGGTGTGTGAGAGAAGGAAGTTGAGAGTTAATGTGGGTAAGAGTAAGGTTATGAGATGTACGAAAAGGGAAGGTGGTGCAAGGTTGAATGTCATGTTGAATGAAGAGTTACTTGAGGAGGTGGATCAGTTTAAGTACTTGGGGTCTGTTGTTGCAGCAAATGGTGGAGTGGAAGCAGATGTACGTCAGAGAGTGAATGAAGGTTGCAAAGTTTTGGGGGCAGTTAAGGGAGTAGTAAAAAATAGAGGGTTGGGCATGACTGTAAAGAGAGTTCTATATGAGAAAGTGATTGTACCAACTGTGATGTATGGATCGGAGTTGTGGGGAATGAAAGTGACGGAGAGACAGTAATTGAATGTGTTTGAAATGAAGTGTCTAAGGAGTATGGCTGGTGTATGTCGAGTAGATAGGTAGGAACGAAGTGGTGAGGGTGAGAACAGGTGTAAGAAATGAGTTAGCAGCTAGAGTGGATATGAATGTGTTGAGGTGGTTTGGCCATGTTGAGAGAATGAAAAATGGCTGTCTGCTAAAGAAGGTGGTGAATGCAAGAGTTGATGGGAGAAGTACAAGAGGAAGGCCAAGATTTGGGTGGATGGATGGAGTGAAGAAAGCTCTGGGTGATAGGAGGATAGATGTGAGAGAGGCAAGAGAGTGTTCTAGGAATAGGAATGAATGGCGAGTGATTGTGACGCAGTTCCGGTAGGCCCTGCTGCTTCCTCCGGTACCTTAGATGACCGCGGAGGTAGCAGCAGTAGGGGATTCAGTATTATGAAGCTGCTTCTGTGGTGGATAATGTGGGAGGGTGGGCTGTGGCACCCTAGCAGTACCAGCTGAACTCGGTTAAGTCCCTTGTCAGGCTGGGAGGAACGTAGAGAGTAGAGGTCCCCTTTTTGTTTTGTTTCATTTGTTGATGTTGGCTACCCCCCAAAATTGGGGGAAGTGCCTTGGTATATGTATGTATGTATAAAGAAAACATTTTGGTCAAAGGTAATCTTATGATTTGCCACTCCATCTGCATAGTGATGAGATGTTGTTAAGGGATGTTTATTTTATCAAGTGGAGTAATATATTGTAAGATCCACACTACCATTTCGGTAATTGTTAACGGCAGTTAATCTTTATTGAGAGAAGCGATATGCGGATACATGCTACCATTTCGGTTTTCGACCTTGTAATCTAATTCCTAAAAGAGTGGCTAGTAGTCCAGAAATGTGTGTGCCAAACAGCAGCAGAATATAAAGTAAATAACGAAGTTGTGGTTCTACTAGAGCATCTCTAATCTGAGATGCGCTGTGTACTATTAGAACCCATAGTGAATCGTGCACTAGAACCACTAGAGTTAGACTGAGTTTGAAACATGGAGGTTAGGCTTAAAATATTCTTAATCGAAGACTTATTTGTCTTTTGAGCTTCCGCAAAAGGAAGTAATGATTTTAGAATCATTAAGCTCATGACTATGAAAACTAAACTCATTAGGGTTTTTGCAACGTTAAAGGCAGGAGTAGCATTATTGTCAATATTCCCTCTATAATCAACTAACAAAGTCTTCTCCAGAAGTCTTTGTTTCATCTGATCAGCAATCATGAAGCATTCTTTCCCAAGAGGAATAGTAAGGCCTTCATACTCCTCACAATGATTCTCTAGATTAAAGCATTTTTCCTGGGATAAGCACAATAAGCACAAAGAAAATGCGGATCATGATCACCCAAAAACTATTCCATATGCAGCAATTGCTAACATATCTGGTAGAAGAGATCTTTAAACCTCTAAAATGAATCTCAAAAACCTTGGCAATTTCCACCACCTAGTCAACTTAGACTTTGGTTAAATGCTGGTAAGTTTCATTTCTATACTGAATGCATTAGTATATTGGAATGAAAGCAAACAGGAAAATTTTTCAAATTTTTAACGGGTGACGTTGATATACCAAGCTTCCCAAGACAAAAGCAATATGAACTTCACTAGAGGAGCATTGAAATATAACTGAACATTTAGTATTAAAGACTAAGCATTTAGTCAAATAAAATTATTTGATGGTCAAAGAAAGATGTTTGTCGTTTCCTTAGAACATTTCACATACTATCTACATTTAGTGACATCAGTTAAGTATTTCCTGTATGTAATTTGAATATAGAGTCTAGGTAAAAAATTAAGTATAGAGGCGAGTGAATGTAATTCCACTATGAGGAGTGTAGTAAATTTCTGGGAAATCTATTCTGGTACTGTAAATAAAAAAAAAGAATGGTGTCACCGAAAGAGATGGGATTATAGGTTCTTTAGACAGTAATAAAACTCAAGCTTAAAATGATGTGTTTTGACACTCTAATCCTAGGTTTGATGTTAGATTTTAGATGTGAGAATGTTGGTTGTTGGAAATATCTGATTTGGGAACTTCATTTGAGAATACAGGTATAAAGTAATTTTCTTGAAATATCAGGTCATTATCAAATCTATGACAATGGTGAGAAGACGGGAGTATCTCTAGTCAGAAACGCAGGACCAGGTTCCAGTGTCTGATAAGTTGGCTAATTGTAATGTGATGGTACATAGGCTCATGTTTTGGTACAGTATACAGTACTGTATAGCCAGGAAGATCTAGACTCAAGGAAAATTGTACTCCATACATATATTTCTATTATCAGATATGTTAGAAACTTTGCAAAGTAGAGTAGCCTTAGTTTTGTGCATTTTTATTTATATTGTCAACATAATGATATTTGATTCCACGGTCAAGTTATGCAAGTCTCAGATTTATATGCTTTTTTGCTTACCACATTCCCTCATACAATAGTAACATTTTCTGAGATCAGTTCATGTTATCTACTTTCTTTGGTAGTAAGCCGATTTTGGCTACACTTTGAAACAATAGTGATACTTCATAGTAGTGTTGACTGATTTGAATTACATAAAAAAGAAGGCTTCATAGCTAGGTAAAAATAGCTTAATAGATTTCTCAGTTTGAACAATTGCTGGTACGTTATGTTTCAGTTGATATATAGTTGACGTCTTTATAAAAAAATTTTCTATGAACCTATCCTGATGTTCGTACTGCTTCTTCTCCAGAAACTAATTTTTATCGACCTTTACCCGTGAAATTTTAAAAATTTTCCAATTTTCTTTCCCTTTGATAAACACGTGCCTTAGTAAAGGAAGGAATATTATAGCATTTAATGGTATCTGACATGTCAGTCTCTTTGTGTCTAGTTTTCTCAATTATGAAGTACTGATTAGACTCTCCAGATTGTTTGCCTATTAATGTACATTAAGATATCTTCCCCTGATTTTCTTCGCAATATCTGCATGGAGTGGGATAGGAATTGTTTCTGGAAGTTAAATATCTGCTATCCCTTGGTGTATTGTCTTGGTGCCAATATTGTGATTTAAGTAAATGTTGTAAAAATTGCATTTCCCTCATGGTACCTCTGTTGTGAAAGTACATTTCAAGGGCTACCAAGTAAACAAAAATCTTTGAATTTGTGTTATGCAAGTTGGCTGACTAAAGAGATGCTGTTTATAGATGATCAAGTAGGGAGTGTTTTAGAATCACTTTGCTTAGCAATTTTTATTAGTATTTATTGGGTTTTCATTGGCTTCCCTGCTGAATTTTTAGTCTTCATGCGTAGCGAAAGCTCAGTGTTTTAAATGAATAAAAACCTATCCTTCTTTCAGATTGTGATAATTGTTTATCACACTTTGTTAGTTTTTTGCACAGGGAAAGCACCGTGTTTTAGATACCATTGGTACAACGTTGTAAACAGACGTTAGTTTTCATAACGGCTGAAACAGCAAGCCTAAATTAATTTTGAGCAGAGAGATTTAGTTGTCTTATAGGAGTGGATAACAATATGACACACCAATACTTCCTTATCTGTCTAGTTAGTAATGAATCTTTCTCTTGTGGGAGACAGGTCTGACTTTCCTGCACAGTTGCTTATGGTAGCCCTACTTCCATCGTTGAGTCTGTTGGTCATATTAACATAGTGTTCCTTTAGTGTAAGGGTTCTGAATGTTCACTGCGCTTTGCAGAGAGCTCTAAGAGTCTCAAATTCTTTAACTACATAAAGGTCGCTCATGAATGGCAGAGGCAAGGGACAGTGACATTGCCCTAGCAATCAGGACAATGCCCTAGAGACTGACCATATTATATGATCAGCCCCCAAGCCTCCTCTCCACCCAAGCTAGGACCAGGGAGGGCTGCTACTGATGACTCAGCAGATAGACCTATAGGCTCCCCCAAACCCCCCAACCTTAGCTCACAAGGATGGTAAGGTTGCAAACACTAATGGCACTAACGAGTCTGAACGGGACTGGAACCCCCGTCTGGCAAACACCAGACAGAGACGTTGCCAATCAGGCCACAGCAACTGGTTCCTTATATCCCTTCTCTCACTAAATTGAGTGCTCATAAGCATTATTGTTTTTAATTTGGGAGATGGCGTTTCAGATCGTAGGTGCTCTAAAATTTTCATTAATTTGAATAAATTTATGAATATTTTTGTTGTTGGTGATGAATAAGCAACCATTGGGCAATCATATCACTTTCTGGATGGCAGTTGGTTTCTATTTGCTAGCAAGCTCAGCCACTAGTTCATCATGGGGTTTCTTAAGTTGGTAAATTCTAACCTGGGTGCATTTATTACCCTTACTAATCTGGCTATGAAGATATGAATATTATAGATTATTTGTATTCAGTTATGAACCTTAGTTAAAAATAAGAAAGTTTAGCTCTATAACACATCACTATTATTCGGGAGATGATGTTACATAGGCTATTTCTTTCGTCCATAAGCCTCTTCAAAGGGCAGCACTGACATATCAGTTGGAAACAATGTTTTGTATGTTAAGGGCTCCTGAAGTCTTATGATAAATCTACCTTGTAAGCCTCTCGGTTACTTTTTTTCATTGTGGTTAAGAGTCCTGAAATTGTTATCACTATCATAAAGAATAGTTGTAGTTTTGTTTCGTTTATTCTCTTTGATGGATCAAAGACTTTGTGACTGGTATCAGACAAGTCTATTACCTAACCTTGTTATGAATTTCATTATAATGCCCTCCTTTAAGAGATTTAGATCCATGTCTAATTCTGTGCTTGGCCATCGGCAATTACATCTGGTATTATAGCAGTTATATATATATCTTGAGTATTTGAAAGGACAGTAAAGTCAAGTTTTTGGATTTTAAATGTGTTTTTTGCAATATTTAAAAGATCAGAATTTTGAATAGTTGAAATATTTCTCTTATAGGTTTCACAAATAAAATCCATTTCCTGTTGGCATTAGCTTCAGCTAAACGCATAAGTGTGTTACAAAGGATTAATTCCCAAGGAACCTTCAGGAAACACGAGGATTTTGTTCTTTTGGAAACTCAAGGATTTTGTCCTTTTTTTTCTTTTTCCAGAGGCAAAAATCTAGTTTAAGGCTAAAAGTTTGCCTCAATTTTTTTCACATTCCTTCTCTGAAAATGGAAGAAAGTTTTGCAGCAGAAATAGGTTTCTTTGTCCAGTAAGGCCACTCGGCATTATTTGGGCAAAAATTCAGGTATCAGATATAGGGTTCCTATTTTGTGTTGTGCGGTTAAGATCACTAACCAACATAAAAAGATGCAAGATCATTCATAATTTAAATTTCGATCACAGTAGCTCCCGTAGATTTAGGTATGAATCTAATAAAAGGCTTGAAAGTGAAGGTTTAGGATTTGTGTAATGCAACTACTTCCCTTAGATTTTATAGAAACTTTTCTTTGGAAAGATTGTTAGCAGCAGTTCATTGATGTGACTAAGTCCATTTTCGTTATGCATTTACATTATCTGGAAGAATCATGATTTGCTTATGAAGATTGGTAGACTCTAGACCCCATATTTGCTGCCAAACCATGGTCTAATTAATTAGAAGTTCTGTAGATTTTAAACTCCCTTATCGACACGGATGTGGGGCTTTATTCAATAATTGATTTGGTATCGATCAAAGTATCTTTTAGATCAAGAAATAACTTTAGGCAATTACTGTCAGGTATTTTACATTGCTTTATCAAACTGTATTTTGAGATACTTTGTTAAAAGTAATTTAGATCAGGTTAGAAAATGTTAACTATGTTATATGGCTTTTAATTGAATTCATCTTATGCCTTCTTCATTGGCATTCCACCACCAGTAGAATGAGGGAGTCAGCAATATGAACATTGGGAGGTTCCTGGAAATACAGAATTTTAATAATAAAATTTTGCATTTCTATCCCCACTGGATTTTCATATACATGCCTACCCTCCTCTCAATTCCCAAGTGGTATCAAGATGGTAGGGGTTATTTTTTACTTTGAAACTGAAGGGACAGGAGACTGGTATGTTAGTTACGTCTTTCCGCTAGAATGTTCCTTCCTTTACTAATTGCATGTGTTTATTGAAGCGAAAAAATGGGAAAATTTAAGATTTTATGGGTAAAGTTCTTTTAAAATTACCTTTTGTAGAAGAACCCATATGAACATCAGGTGAGTACATTATAGAAATGATAAATTAAATTCATTAAAAAGATTTTTATTGCACAGTAAATTTAAAGAAGAAAATATGCAAAATAAGAAATAATGACAGTAAAAGGTCACACAAAAGGTAATTGATTGGCTGTAAATTTAGAGCTTTTCCCTATATGAGATAGATTGTATATATTTGGCATTTTAACCTTTTTTGAGCACCAACTCAACAAATGATATGGCATTCAAGCCTCAGGCCCTTTTTGGATAATTTACAACAAAAACTATACAAGATAGGATTTTACAGCATCTATCCTCATAAATTTCTTTCCCATGATTGTATAATGTTAAATATTTAAAAAAAATTTCTAATATGTAATTTATAAGATATGAAAAACTGATAATTAATGGACGTAAAATATGTTTTATGGCGGCAAAGGGAGTAGAAAAATTGGACATACGACATGTCCAATGGTGCTCAAAGGGTTATTCTTCCATTGGAACTGATTCTCAATGTGAATTCAATGACAAGATCATGCATAAAAGTCAAAGGTTGACTAAGGAATTCAAGCTAGGCCATAATTTTTCATCTATCAAGATGACCTTATATTTTGCATGCATACACAACCTATGAAACCTTTGGGCAAAGAGAGGTTAATGAATAGTTACAGGTCATATATGAATCTAAACTAGTGAGTAACCTTAATACTGTAATGTTCAATAGAGAATTCATTCATTATGCCCTTGTAGAGTGTAATTTCAGATGTCAAGTGCGAATTTAATTTTTGCTTTGTTCAGTTGGTGTGTGTGCTTGTCTGATGTTAACAGATTTATACAGAATGTTATAAGTGAAGATTACTAAAACTTTACCAAAGGTAAACAAGTCATTAGGTTTTTTTTTAAGATCTGTGAGAAGGGTTACTTATAGGAATGGATGAAGGTTTGCAGTTCATGAATGCTTTTGTGGTGTAGTTATTCATGATATTGTATTGTCAGCTATCAAGAACATTACCACCAATGTTGCTTTCAAAGAACTACATTTTGAATTGCCGGGTAAATTATCTATTTATTGGAATCTGTACTTTTTTATTACATATGGCAAGTATGTACTCCTTGGCTAATTGATATTTGTATATTCACTTTAGTTCTTTATATAGGCCATTATATCAGGAATAATCTGGAAAAATTCAATATGAAAATACTGCACATGCTTTTGGTTGGATACCTTCATGAGTATAAACCATTTTTAAAGCAACTTCTATTTTCTCTCTTAATTTCTGTAGGAATAGTGACTTTGCATTTGGATTAAGTTTTTAGAATAAAAGAAAGCTTTTACCTACTACCCTAAATAGTACTTTTACAGAAACTGGATTTTGTAAAGTGTTCGCGTTTCCTTCAACATTTGTATGCTATTTCTTTATTTCTTATTTTATTTTATTTTATATTTTGTTTATTTTGTAGCTTTTTTCTGTTACTTATATTTCAAACACCACAGTTCAACTACAGAACAAGTCTTCTTGGCTTTCAAATGCCCCAAGATTACTCATCCTCTGTAGAGGTTTATCCTCTTGGCAGTCCCAAACTACTACCAAGTTTACAGGTGAGGTTATTCTTAACAATGTGGTCTTAGTTCTTCATGATACAAGAACCTTGGAACCTAGGGTACTGTTGAGCCTGGATTTGTCTGTCCCTTCATGTTGATGAGTTGTTCGTGCATTCGTCTTGTGTAATCGTGCTGAATAACAAATTTTGTTCCTTACTAATTGTTTTATTTGGGTGGGGGTTAATTTATTGTCTGACTATTTGGTATTGCTAGAAATATTTTTTCCAGCTTTTGATTTGAACCTAAATGGGGTTTTGACCTAAGAAAAATCAATTTTTGAGAGGTCCTTTGTGGTCTACCCGTAAATGCTCAAACAGGGAATCTAATGTGACAGGAATACCAAATGAACATTGTCTCTTCTGTTCTAGGAACAGTATTTCAAAGTGCAATTAATGGACTCAGTGTGTATAAGGGAGATCCAGTGGTTCAGGGTCTATTGTACTCATCACAGATTTTCCAGGGCTGAAAATCATCTGGTAACCAATGGTAAGCTTTCATGTAGGAACAATACTGATACTGGAGAAATGCTACTTGTTCACTAATTTGAGCCAAGCCGCTATCTTTCATAATCGGAGTGAGAATCAAATGTCCCCCTTTCCTACACGAGGGTAGTGATGAGGGAGGGTCTTAGAGATCACATTGCGTCCCCAAAAATAGGTTTCCCCCCTTTTTTTTGGATTTATCTGCTTTTGCTTTGTGGTTCCCAAGGGCTAATACCAGAGCAACAACTTAGTAGACTTGTTTATAAAGGACAAACATCTACAACCAAGCGAGGAACTAAATCATGTGTGTATGGATGAGAAGAAAAACTAATAAGTCGGACTCTCGCCTCACAAGGCAAACTCTCAGAGGAAGTTAGATGTCTGTCAATATGCCTTTGCTGAGGGACCTGGTTCTTTGCCCCTTCATCTGTTAGATCTCCCCCCATAGGTGCCTTGAACAAGCCAAGTATCTCGCTTGCATGTTGTACCACTTGGATTTGTTTCAGGTAATGTCTTGATACCCAGAATTAGGAGAAAGTTGGTAATAATGGTGATAAACTGATCTCTCTTTAATGTTGTAAGCTCACTGACTCTTGCTCCCTTGCCTAATACTATAAAATGAATAGCTTTTTGGAGTAAGGGAAATGTTTGAATTATCTAATTTTGCCAAAAACTCAAGCACTCTTATCAAGAGACCATGACAGTAGAGTTGTTGGTGCAGATGGTTATTGTAAGGCAAAAGACTGTTATGTGAAACATCAAAAGAATAAATCCACATCAAAAGTCTGCTTTAGGAGCTCTGTCAGTGCAGTTCTGTATGACAATTTTTTATGTCTTAAGATTTCTATCCTCAAAGAGGTCGAAAAGAAGCAGCAAAGTCTTGGGTTATCCGTTCCAGAGAATTATTCTTCAGGAAGACCGTTCATACTATCAACACAGACCATCAAATGTCCTGTTGTGTGCTGAAAATTCTATTCCATGTACAGATATGTGGGAGAGAAAATCAAAGCGTGAAGGTTCTGCGTCAGATTTTCTGACTCCCTACTCTGATAAAGCTGTTCTAACCAAAGAGGGTGTAGCCTCGATTTTAGGCAATGGAAAAGTAGATAGCACTGGCTGTTTGGCTAATGTGGATATAATAGCACAACTGTCCTTAGAAGTCCTTAAGAATATTCATAGCCTTAGAAATCAAACTTGTTTGAAAAAGATAGATAGATTGAGGATCATCTGTTCCAGTACATTTTCAAGACTTCTCTTGCCACTGTCTGAGAGCCTACATTTGTAGCCACTCAAAGTGAAAGTCCATGGTTCTCTTCCATTAAAACAGATCTACTTGGGAATCGGGGACATTTTCTTAAGATCTTTTGGAAAGAGCTCAGATCCTAGGTCCTTTCTGTTTCAGAACTGTCCGCTACTAAATGAAGAGGGAATGAGGATAGGAACAGACAAATTGCTGCCTGGTTGTCTATGGAAATTTTTATATGATACTTTCTTTATGGATTTAGTCTTCAATATCAGGAAAAATTACGTTGGGTACAACACATTTATGTGAAATGCTAGAAACGTAAGGGACTATTTCTGGAACGCAAGTCTCTTCTGAATGACCTTCCCAACCTGACCTGGATGTCTGTATGAAGGATCATGGGTATTTTGGGAGGAACTAATTGGATCCACATGGATAGGGCCTTCGGAAGAGTCCATAGTCTGAGAATGCTTTGGGAGCAAGTGGGTAAGTTGGTCTAGTTGTCTTGAGACCCTTTCCTAGTTGCTCTTCTCTGCATCCAAATTAAGGTCTTGCAACCTGTTATTTAAAATGGTATGATTATTGAAGCTAACTGAAAGCCCGAGTTCTTTAGTTGCAGTCTGGAAGAGAAGACACTCCAAAGAAAGAAATTGACCTTGTGTAGAATTCTTTGCTGAGATGTCTTTGGAAGGTTTAGAGTGGCTTTTGCCATATTTCAATGAAGACTTAGCCCCTGAGATATTCTTCATGGAACTAATCTGGCTTTTGTGAAGTTGATCAGAAATTCTAGTTCCTGAAGAACGTGTAAGTCCTGATTTGTGTTCCTGTGCAAATAAGCAATGACCTGAACTCGCTACAACCGGAGTTTAAACACTAACTTTACTAGTTTTGTAATCACTCGGCCCAATATTGAGACCGAAAGGTATCACTTTAAACATGTATAAACCCCTCCAAAGCAGAAACTCTTGGTAAGGTCAGAGTTAGGGAGCAATAGGGAGAAGCCTATAAGTATCTTTAGATCTATAGTATTGGTGCTGTAATTGATGTACAGTATCTATGTGTTTGATGGTCATTATCTTGAATGCTTTTTCATCTTATGTGTGATATGTTTGTTGATACAAGAAAGGTTGTTGATCACTTTTCTCGGGTGAGTCTTTCTTTGTCAGAAGGTTGGCCAGGGCACTAGTCACTCGTTGAGGTACTACTGCTAGAGAGTTGTGGGGTCCTTTGACTGGCCAGACAGTACTATATTGGATCCTTCTCTCTAGTTACGGTTCACTTTCCCTTTGCCTACACTTACAACGAATAGTCTAGCCTATTCTTTACAGATTCTCCTCTGTCCTTATATACTTACAATACTTCTTCACCCAAGGGGTTAACTACTGCTCTGTAATTGTTCTGTGGATACTTTCCTCTTGGTAAGGGTAGAAGAGGTCCTTTAGCTATGGTAAGCTGCTCTTCTAGGAGGAGGGCACTACATAATCAAACCATTGTTCTCCAGTTTTGGGTAGTGCCGTAGCCTCCGTACCATGGGTTTTCATTGCCTTGGGTTAGAGTTCTCTTGCTTGAAGGTACACTTGGGCACAGTATTCTATGTAATTTCTCTTCCTCTTGTTTTGGTAAAGTTTTTATAGTTTATATAGGAAATTTTTTAATGTTACTGTTCTCAAAATATTTTATTTTTCCTTATCTTTCCTTACTGGGCTATTTTCCCTGTTGTGGCCCCTGGGCTTATAGCATCCCACTTTTTCAACTAGGGTTATAGCTTAGCAAGTAAAAATAATGATAATAATACTGGATTCTAGGAACCTGCCCTTTTATATGACGCCTTTTTTCAGCATTTTGCTTACAAAAAGGGTCGAGTTCCAGGGTTTTGGCCTTATATTAATGGTGGCGTAGAGATGGTTTGGAGATCCACATCCAACCCATACATTTTGAGAATATGCTCTATCCCCACTGAGAGAAAGTCCAACGTTCTTGGAAACTAGGGCGACTACCCCAACCTGATAGCATTAATTGGTGTGGTCCTGTGCCTCTTTGAGATTGACCAGCTACCTGGTTTCCCATGGTGTGCTTTCAGTTATCCTTATCCCTCTGAAAAAATCTCAAGGGTCCAGGGATTAGTGATTCCCTATCAGGATGATTTTTCTCCCTCTGTTTATCTTTTCTGGTGTTCTCTAGAACTTATGACTGGCTTCCACTATAGGCTAAAGCCTAATAATTAAAGGTTTTTATTTTAGGTAAGGCCAAATTAAAAAAATTTTATTCCATTTTTCAGGAAGCGAAGTGCCAACTGTACATGCTTTAGCTTTGTCTTTATCCACTAAAGCTAGGGGAAAAATTAATTTACATAGAGGGTCACTTTATAGAAACTCCTCTACTTTGACTTTCTTTAATTTTGTTTGGAAGAGAGTTTTGTAAAGCCTTGTAAGCAGGCTTACACGGCAACTTTACTATTGTTGAGATGACTATTTGAGATCTCCCAACAACTCCCACTGCCAAAGAGTACATGACAGACACCAGATTAATTAAAGTCTGCTGACCTAAGAGGGTCTGGAACCGAAGGTAAATAATTGCCCAGTTCATAGGTACCTACTTGATCATCATCCCATTTCCTGGAGCCAAAGATTTAACGAAAACCTTCAAGTTCTGTGTACTGTATCCTTTAAACTTTGGGTGAAGTCTTCTTTCGGTAACATGTCTTTGTCTCTCATTGATTCTATACCTAGGTTGACCATTTTTGGGGAGAGGAGTATTTTCTAGCCTGACACTGTCATCTTGACCCAGAAGCATCAGGCAAACTTGGGGTCTTGAAGAAAACCATTAGCCTCTGAAACTGCCTCTGCAAAGCCATTAAGGAAAAACTTGCACATCATCAGAATAACCTTTTTGGTGGTAAGTGTGGGGCTTGTTATGAGACGCAATTGAAGGATTTTAGCCAAATTTTCAAATTCCACATCATTGAATGGAAGATCAAAGCCCTCCATTGTCGGAAGTTATCATCCCTACTGGAGTTTTCTCCAGAACGTGATAACACGAAGGTCAAACCACTGCTAGGTCCTCAGGCTGGGACAAAGAAAAGGGGACAGTGTGGAAACTCACATGAATGGTAGAGCCTTGGGCAGGATCACCATACTGTACTGTAGAAGGAGCAGATGGATGCTGCAACTATATTAGCAATAACAGAGGCGTCAACAGGAGACTCGAGCTAATAGAATCCCTATGGAAACCTGGGTTCTAGGCAATCTGGCAAGCTGACCAAACCCTGGGGAAGCACTCAAAGATGCCCCTCCTGGGATAACCAAAGTCTCCTTTTTGGAACCCCGAAGTAAGCCACCTCATCAGGTTCTCAATCCTCCTCTGACCCAAACCTACTACTTTGAATGGGGACCAGTCCACTATGATCTCTCTACCAAAACCTCTTACTGCTGAATACAGTACTGATGGTCAGATGAGATCCCGGAGTTCCTTACTGGGTAAATATGCAACAGAACCCATGATCTTAGCAAATTATTTCACTCACATTAAAAGGAGATATTTTGTATTTTTTCTCAAGCCTGTTACTTGTGGATTCTTATCCTGGTCAGAATGAATCCACTACGAGCAGATAGGGCAGTTTATAGGATCTAAAGCCCTGCCCCAAGAAGCACAACAGTCGCTAAGAAAGCGACACTGCTCATGGCAGCATTTTGGGTTAGCTGGATTATTACATACTCTTGCGTACGTTTATCCTTGATTTAATTTACAGTACTTGTAATATAGAATTCACAATTTAAATAATTAATATAATAGTATTTCCAAGAAGAGGAGTCAACCTTCACCTTGAAAAGACCTTACCAGTACTGTACTAAGGTTTTTATCATCATCATCATCTCCTCCTACGCCTATTGACATAAAGGGCTTCGGTTAGATTTCGCCAGTCGTCTCTATCTTGAGCTTTTAATTCAATACTTCTCCATTCATCATCTCCTACGAGCTTCATAGTCCTCAGCCATGTAGGTCTAGGTTTTCCAACTCTTCTAGTGCCTTATGGAACTCAGCCGAACATTTGGTGAACTAATTTCTCTTGGAGAGTGGGAAGAGCATGCTCAAACCATCTCCATCTACCCCTCATTATGATCTCCTCCACATATGGCACTCGAGTAATCTCTCTTATAGTTTCATTTCTAATCCTGTCCTGCCATTCAACTCCCAATATCCTTCTGAGGGCTTTGTTCTCAAATCTACTCAATCTGTTGGAGGTTGTTTCATTGTCATACCATGACTCATGTCCATAGAGTAACACCGATCTCATTAAACTGATATGTAGTCTGATTATTATATGTAATTTCAGGCAATTTGAATTCCAAATTTGACATAACGGAGCCATTGTCTGATTTGCTTTTTTCCATCTTTCACTAAACTCTTAATTCTAAGAACCCTGTATTAGAGATCATAGTTCCTAAATACTTAAATGATTCTACCTCATTAATCCTTTCTCCTTCCAATGATATTTCATCTTCTATTGCATACTCCGTTCTTATCATCTCTCTCTTTCTTCTATTTATCTCAGTCCAACCTCGTGTGATATTTCATGGATTCTGGTAAGCAAGCATTGCAAATCCTGAGGTGTTCTGCTAACAAAAACATCATCATCAGCATACTCTAGGTCTGCTAAATTCCTATCACCAATTCAGTCCAATCGTTATCCACCATCTCCGACTGTTCTACGCATTATAAAATTCATGGGGAGGATTAAAAAGATAGTTCCTAAATACTTAAATGATTCTACCTCATTAATCCTTTCTCCTTCCAATGATATTTCATCTTCTATTGCATACTCCGTTCTCATCCTCTCTGTCTTTCTTCTATTTATCTCAGTCTAACCTCGTGTGATATTTCATGGATTCTGGTAAGCAAGCATTGCAAATCCTGAGGTGTTCTGCTAACAAAGACACCATCATCAGCATACTCTAGGTCTGCTAAATTCCTATCAGCAATCCAGTCCAATCCTTCTCTACCATCTCTGACTATTCTACGCATTACAAAATCCATGGGGAGGATAAAAAAGTATGGTTCCTAAATACTTAGATGATTCTACCTCATTAATCCTTTCTCCTTCCAATGATATTTTATCTTCTATTGCATACTCCTTTCTCATCATCTCTGTATTTCTTCTATTTATCTCAGTCCAACCTCGTGTGATATTTCATGCATTCTGGTAAGCAAGCATTGCAAATCCTGAGATGTTTTGCTAACAAGGACAGCATCATCAGCATACTCTAGGTCTGCTAAATTCCTATCACCAATCCAGTCCAATCCTTCTCCACCATCTCCGACTGTTCTACGCATTACAAAATCCATAGGGAGGATAAAAAACATAGGTCATACCATGACTCATGCCCAGAGAGTAGCACCGATCTCATTAAACTGATATATAATCTGATTATTATATGTAATTTCAGGCAATTTAATTCCCAAATTTGACATAACGGAGCCATTGTCTGATTTGCTTTTTTCAATCTTTCATTAAACACTTAATTCTAAGAACCCTGTATTAGAGATCATAGTTCCTAAATACTTAAATGATTCTACCTCATTAATCCTTTCTCCTTCCAATGATATTTCATCTTCTATTGCATACTCCGTTCTCATCATCTCTGTCTTTCTTCTATTTATCTCAGTCCAACCTCGTGTGATATTTCATGGATTCTGGTAAGCAAGCATTGCAAATCCTGAGATGTTTTGCTAACAAGGACAGCATCATCAGCATACTCTAAGTCTGCTAAATTCCTATCACCAATCCAGTCCAATCCTTCTCCACCATCTCCGACTGTTCTACGCTTTACAAAATCCATGGGGAGGATAAAAAACATAGGTGACAACACATTCCCTTGGGGTACTCCACTGTTCATTGGAAATTCATTTGTTAACACTCCATTAAGATTAACTTTGACTTGCTATTTTCAAGAACAGATTTAATCAAATTTGCATATATATGAGGAATTCCTTAGTAATGCAGGACTCTCCATAAAATTGGCCAGTCCACACTATCAGAGGCTTTTACATAGTCCAGAAATGTCATCAAAAGTGGATTTCTATATTCTACGCATTGCTGTACATGTCTCAAAATAGAAATTTGGTCAGTGCAACTTTTATCTTTTCTAAATCCTGCTTGTTCATCTCTCAGCTTTTCATCAGTCTTTCTCTCCATTCTCTTTAGAATAAGCAAACTATATTTTCATAACAATTTAAGCAAGTTTTATGCCTCTGTAATTATTGCAATCAGTCAGGCCTCCTTTTTTTACATTTTTACCAACACTCCTAATTCCCATTCATCAAGTTTTACCTCCTCTTGCCACATTCTACAAAATCATCTTGTAGGTAGTCTGTGATTCGCTTCATTTTACTATATGCCAGTATCATCTCTGCAGTTATTCTATCGTATCCAGGGCCTTTCCATCTCTTCAGTGTTTTGAGGATAGCTTTAACTTGAAGCACACTGAATTCATTCATGGGCACATCAAGGTTTTTATCAGCTTCAGGTATGTCAATCAAATTATTCCCTT
>NC_090726.1:65514713-65517213 GCF_036898095.1 Palaemon carinicauda | reverse complement strand
AAGATTGTGGCGGGCAATGCCGAGGCCCCCAAGTCACAGAGTTCCTCAAAGTTACTACA
This sequence comes from Palaemon carinicauda, assembly GCF_036898095.1. Classification (NCBI taxonomy): domain Eukaryota; kingdom Metazoa; phylum Arthropoda; class Malacostraca; order Decapoda; family Palaemonidae; genus Palaemon; species Palaemon carinicauda. The sequence goes on along the minus strand of NC_090726.1, from coordinate 65,517,154 downwards.
GGGACTCAGGTCCCAGAGTAAGTTTTATGTCCCAGAAGGGCAGCAACCGGGAGCCTGCAAAATAGAATCTTCCCTGGAAGTATTGAGCCAGGGTGCCCCAGAAGACAGAGCCGCATCAGCCCCGATTTTTTTTTCGCAGTCGGAGGCTGCAATGATGGAGGAAATGTCCAAAGACTTGGTCCACGTCGCCTCCTGGTTGGACTGGTGGGCCTCTACTCTGGCAGGTGTGCAAGCCACCTACGACTTGACAGACCCGGCGAGAAAAGACCTCCTGAAGGAACTCATCATCTCCGGGGGAAAGACCTTGAAGTTCTTGACTTATCAGTCTCTTGCCCTGTCAGCTAACTGGGTACTTCGGAAAAGGGATACGATCTTGGCCAAGCTTTCCCGGAAGATCCCTGACAGAGAAGCAAGGGCTTTGAGGAGCCTACCTGTGTGGGGTGACTCCCTGTTTCTGTTGAAACAGCTGGAGAAGCTCATGGAAAAAGTCTCGAAAAGGAAGGATGTGAGCACACCCAGACCCCACCCCGTGAGGAGACCCGCTTACAAGAGGTCAACGTCGGATGGACCCTCTACTTCTCATGCCTCTCCTAGCCTGACGAGGAGAGACGCCCCATCTGCCTCTTTTAGGACGGCATACTCAGCGTCCAGGAGAGGGCGTTCAGGTCGCTCCTCCAGGAGGAGATGGAGTGGGAGGCCCCCTACTCCTGCCCAAGCCTCAGGTTGGGGGATGCCTCAGACAATATTGGCAAGCATGGAGGGCTCACGGTGCGGAGCCCTGGACAATATCCGTACTGAAAGAAAGGTACAGACTCCCGTTCTTAATGGAACCGCCACCTTTGATTCCAGCCAGTCTGGCGGAGTGGCTGGTACCCAAGGACCCATTAAAGAGGGCAGCTCTTCAGGAAGAAGTGTCCACTATGTTGGAGAAAGGTGCAATGGAAGAGGTCCTACATCCGGGCCCAGGCTTCTACAGCAGACTTTTTCTGGTAGAAAAGGCGACGGGGATGGAGACCGGTGATAGACCTGTCAGCCCTCAACAAGTTTGTTTGCAAGACAGACTTCAAAATGGACACCCCCGAAGTCGGTCTTGCAGTCCTTGAGGGAAGGGGACTACATGATGACCATAGACCTCAAGGACGCATACTTTCAAATACCGCTCCACCCCTCAAGCAGGAAGTTTCTCCCGGTGAAATGGGGTGCCCAGATCCTACAGTTCAAGACTCTCTGCTTCGGTTTGTCAACAGCTCCCCAGGTATTCACGAGAGTCTTCACGACAGTTTCGGTGTGGGCTCACGAGAGGGGTATTCGCCTCATTCGATACCTGGGCGACTGGTTGCTCCTTTCCTCCTCAGAGGGAGTTTTGAAGGAGCAAGGTGTAAGGCTTCTTCAATTCTGCAAGGATCTGGGTATCACGATCAACCGAGAAAATCGAAATCTGTCCGCCCTCCACCAGGATGACCTACTTGGGGATGACACTGAACTCCCGACTAGTGAAAGCCTTTCCGTCAGAGGACCGGGTGAACAACCTGGAAGGGATCCTCCTGCCTTTCCTTTCGAGACAACCCAGGAGAGTCAAAGACTGGCAAAGGCTGATAGGGCATCTAGTGTCGTTAGAGAAACTCGTTCCCCAAGGGAGGCTCAGGCTCAGGAGCATCCAATGGAACCTGAAGGGTCTCTGCAACCAAGTAGACTCGCCCCACAAATTAATCCCCGTCCTGCCGGACACATACCCTCCCTGGAGTGGTGACAGTGTCGGTCGAATACTCTCAAGGGGATGCCCTTCGCAACCGAGCCTCCCGAGATGCTTCTGTTCACAGACGCCTCCAAAGAGGGGTGGGGAGCACATCTCCTCAACGAGACGACGAGAGGAACCTGGACGGACGAGGAGAAAGGGCAACACATCAACGTCCTGGAGTTGAAGGCAGTCCAAGAAGCTTGCCTGCAGTTCGTCGAACTTCTAAGGGGAAACACGGTGGCGTTGATGTGCGACAACACCACAGTAGTCGCGTACATAAAGAAACACGGAGGCCTAAATCAAAGGAGTTGTGCGATCTCGCTCTGGAGATCCTGGATTGGGCAGAGTCGAACCAGATAGTGATTTCAGCAAGGTTCATTCCAGGCAAGAAGAACGTCCTAGCCGACGGCGCTCAGCAGGATGGGACAAATGGTGGGAACAGAGTGGTTCCTCCTCCCAGAAGTAGCCAGACTCATTATTCAAAAATGGGGGATCGCTGTTGATGGATCTCTTTGCAACCAGGCTGAACGCACACGGGGAGTGTTTTGTTCTCCTGTCCCAGACCCAAAGGCGGCCTTGGAAGATGCCTTTCAGCACAAATGGGACATCCTCGACGTGTACGCTTTTCCCCCCTTCACATTGATCAGGCAAGTGCTCAACAGAGTAAGGACGGCCCGAAACTTAAAGATGACTTTGGTAGCGC
>NC_090726.1:65427213-65507213 GCF_036898095.1 Palaemon carinicauda | reverse complement strand
CCGAAGACCTCTCAGTTGGCCGTGACAGCATACCAACCTATGCCGTCAACCTCTTCAGCCCCAACTCCTCTATCAGCTGCACAGGTCGACAAGAGCGAAGCAATCCTCCCGTCAATCCAGCGGATGTTGGAATCGTTCCAGAAGGAACAAGAGACGATGACGCAGTCAATCAAGCAGCAGCAGATACTGCTACAGGAAAGGTCGGACCGCGCTGGACCTTCCAGGGGCTCCACTAAGAAGCCCCTTAGAGTGTTGGATCTCCCTCACTGCTCTGAAACCAACCGCTGGAGGTATGCGGAGCGTATGCCTATGATGAATGGGAAATTATTCGTCTCAGAGAAGTTGGGAGCCAAACTAATTGAAGATATCAAGTTCTGGCCTAGCTTTTCAGCTTACCCAGACTGTTATGTGAGACTGCGGGATGAACATTCAGCCTGTGAGGAAACGGTACCCAAAGAAGTCATTGTCTTTGAGCATGACAAGGCACAAGCCATCCTCCTGAAAGACTTGAAAGGAGCTCCAAAGTTTCAGCACTGAGCAAGAGACACCCCACCTTTCTTGCTCCTTCCTCCATCTCTTTCCCCTTTTCAGAGAAAGCACTAGACATTGCCATCAAGGCAGTCAAAGAGGGCAAACCCTGCCCAACCCTAAAGGGATGCAAAGCATTCTCTCTAGCAATGCCTGCCTGCGAGGAGAAATGGAAGGATGTCCACCTAACCTTCTCCGTCTCGAAGTTGGATCCAGAGATAGCAGGCCAGCAGTTCAATGAGAACCTTCCGAAGTTGCCAGATCATCTTCTGAGGAGGGAACAGGAGATGAAGGAGAGACTTGCGGCCTCCCTTTCTCATCAGAACTGCCTGGAAATGAGCGCAGGTATACATAACGCCCCAGAAATGTACATATTCCTGGCTAAGTCTCACATGGGGACCCTTGTGAAAGACTTATATGCTTTCTTCAGAGCAAGGAGAGCCTGCAGAAAGTTCGTTTTTGCCTGAGCGACCGTAAAACTCGAACCCAGGAAACTGATTTCCTCGTGCATTTGGGGTAAGGACCTTTTCCCACAGGAACTGGTCCGAGAGATCATAGCCAGAGCAGCCACGGAGAATAGGAACCTTCTCCAAAAGTGGGGCATGACCTCAAAGAGGAAATCTTCCTGAGACGGAGGTCCCCAGCCTAAGAACAAAAAGGGAAGGAGACCACGCAGACCTGCGCAACTCCCTGCCGTGACCATGACCACGATGCCTCAATTGGTAGCCCAGCCTCAGACCACCTTCCAGATGGTCCCTCAACAACTGGCAGCCCAGTCGCCAGCATTTAACCCTGGCTTTGAGAGGCAGTTGACTTCCTTTCGCCCTCACAAAGGGAAAGGCCCAAGGAAAAGTGCCTCCGGAAACCCCTCTCGGGGCCGAGAAGGACGTGGTCACGGAAACAAGTCCTCAGGACCCCCCAAACAATGAGGGGCTCCAGTTAGGGGCAGACTGTATCACTTTCGGGATCGCTGGACCTTCGATCCCTGGGCCCACAGCCTAATCACGAATGGACTCGGGTGGAAATGGAACAGAACTCCACCCCGTTTTCCAGAATTCTTCCAACACTCCACCCACTCGGTAAAAGAATATACAGTACCTCAGAATTCTTGAACAAGAAGGTAATAAGGAAAGCGAAGTCCATTAAATTCCAGGGAAGGCTGTTTTGTGTTCCCAAGAAAGACTCCGACAAACTCAGAGTCATTTTAGACTTGTCTCCATTCAACAAGTTCGAGAACAAGAAGTTCCGGATGCTTACTTTGCAACACATAAGGATCCTTCTACCAAAAAGGGGCATACACAGTCTCAATAGACCTAGCAGATGCATACTGGCATCTGCCAGTCAGCCGCCCCTTCTCCTCCTATGTAGAATTCAAGCTATGGAAGAAGAAGTTTGTCTTCAGAGCAATGCCCTTCTGACTGAACACAGCCCCAAAGCTAGCAGACACAATCGTCCAGCGGCTACGCTGTGAAGGAGTTCAAGTGTTAGCATATCTAGATGATTGGCTGGTGTGGGCAGCATCCAAGACTACTTGTCTGCAGGCAGCCAAAAAGGTGATCCAGTTCCTGGAACACCTGGGCTTCAAGATCAACCGCAAGAAGTCTCGACTTTCTCCAGCTCAGAAGTTCCAATGGTTAGGAATCCAATGGGACTTAAAGTCACACCATCTCTCCATTCCATCCAAGAAGAGGAGAGAGATAGTGGGAGCTGTCAAAAGACTAATCTGTCACAAGAGGATTTCAAGATGCCAACAGGAAAGAGTATTGGGCTCTCTCCAGTGCGTAGCAGTGACAGACCCAGTGCTAAAAGCACGTCTAAAAGATGCGTCAGGAGTCTGGAGAAGATACGCATCAAACACTCGAAGAGATCAACTAAGGCTGACCCCGACCCTATTGCTCACGCAGTTAAGGCCGTGGTCAACAGCCAAGAGCCTAGCACGGACAATTCCCCCTGCAACCACCACAACCATCAGTGGTGATACACACGGACGCCTCCTTGGAAGGATGGGGAGGCCATTCTCACGAGAGGAAATATGAACCAAATTTCAATGCTATATCTTCAAAACTATGAGTAAGCTATTGACTTTGAAGGTCAATAAGTACAGTTTTGAGATACGGGCGTTCAAAGTTTTTCTTTGTATTTTTACAAAGACAATATTAATAAATCATGATCATTGTGAATTTTATGTAATTTTTAGGGGTATTAATAAAAGAAAGCAATTTTATTTACCATAATTTATTAATCATAAATCAAGATCCTTTTTCTCAATATCTTGCTTCTTTTGCTGGTGTTAGGTAAGGCTGTCGCTTTTCCATTCACACAACTCTCTCTCTCTCTCTCTCTCTCTCTCTCTCTCTCTCTCTCTCTCTCTCTCTCTCTCTCTCTCTCTCTCTCTCTCTCTCCTGAACTCTTAATAGAGCAAATTTTCTTCTTCCTTACGTTAGCAAGATGTTGAAATTGTCTTTTCCTCTTTGAAATGATAAAATTCTTCCCGAAAACGAGAAAAGAAAACTTAAAAATGAGGGATTATCAGAGGTCAAACTCAGGCATGTACTCTCTCTCAGGTTTGTGGTAGGACTGAAGGGCGAAGGGTATAATTTACGGTCGTCTGCAACTCATGGAAGTTATACAGATGCCATTGTTCACAATTTCTTTTACATTAAAATGTTATAATTATCAAAATTTACGATAACAGAAGAAATACTGCATTTTTTTATAGGGAACAATGTTTATGGTTTATTGAGTTACTTTTACTAATTACCCTGTAACTATGAAAGTAAGAGTAATTTTGACAAAATATTTTTATATGCATTCTCCATTGCCATACAAAGCTCAGTGAATTTTTTCAGGATTTTGAGTTTTTCTTCCTTTTTTTTAATTTTTTTTTTTTTAGAGAAAGTGGCATTTTAATTTTCATATTTTCTTTTCCAAAAGCTCTCCATCCCATCTTATCCTTCTTTTAATTTTGGTTACATGTCCTTGGGAAACGCTTACTGTCTGTCCTAAGTATGTACTGCAGTCTGTCGTAGTTGTCATACAGATCATTTATAGCTATTATAATCAGTTATCACTTGGACATGACATGTTAATGAATACTCTCTCTCGGTATTCAACTTCATCTGCTGATCTCTAAGCAGTTAACATAATGTATATGTACTGAAATAAGTCTAAAAGAACAGGGTATTTGATGTTAATTGAGCTTTATTTAAGCATGTTTGAACTTTTTTGTTAATTTAATATGCATTTTAACAATAATTACTGAATATTTTTTTTATTCAAGTTCTTCTGTTAATATCAAGCTGCCATTAATGTGGGTATGCTCACATATAATTAAGAGAGTATCGTTAATATAATTTCCTAACATTTGAAATTTCATATAAGACAAATTTAATACAATGTACTGTATATTATGATAGCATACAGTACTACTGTACGTGTTTTTACGGTGACTTTAAACCATATTAATTATTACTTCGCTGTGTGAATCATAGTTTTCAAAGTTATGATACTCATGTTTTATTCTCTCTCTCTCCTCTTACATACTGTACAATGCATACATATAAAATGCAGAAGATTGTTTGATATACTGTATACATTTACAAGTATTAACAACATTTGATTGTAAGGTGAACTTGATGAATTATAGCTTATTGTTTGGTATGAGCCGTGGGCTACTGCCCAACTGTAAGTCAGTCTTGTACTGCACAGTATGTGAATATGTGATGTTTGGCCGTTGCAGTTTCACTCTCTCTCTTTAACCTTAAATGCTATCATTGATTTTATTGTACTTATTGCTTGTAATATGGATGCTTATTCTTTATATACAGTATAAAGATTTGTGAGTTTTTCAAACTTATGGTAATAAAATGAGGTAATCTGATATCCAAATATATTCGGTTACATTAGGGGCAACTCTTTAATCCTAGTGATTCCATATAGTAGGGAATTTATTGAAATATAGTATTTTATATCTAATATTCATCTTTGAAAAGAAAAATCCAAATGAAACTCAAACTTGTTTTACAAACCATTAATTCATTTACAAAACTTTTAAGATTACATGTGATACAGAATATCAAAAATACAATCAACTTAAAAAGGATTTCTGGTCACTCTTCTCTGTTATAGAGGCCATCATAACTTTGAATCATTATTAACCAAGTATGTTGTTAATCAAGGAGTACTTGTAATTATTATTAAAATTATTATAATTGTTATTATTAAAACAATGATTATTAAATTTATTAAAATTATCATTATTACTGTATAGATATTCTAGAGAACATATACATCACTTCATAGGGGACATTTCCAATATATGTTGAAAACAGACTTACGTCTCTCCTGGAACCAATTAACACCATAGAGTGTGGTATTACTGTATAAGGTGTCATTTAGATGTCTAAATAATGCTTAGATAACTTATTAAATTATTGCTACCATGTTAAAAATTCTTAGTTCTTTAATAATGCTTAGATAACTTCTTAAATTATTGCTACCATGTTAATAAATTTTAAGTTCATAAATGGAAAGATATTAATAATGAATTTAATGATCATTTTGTGTCCATTACTTTTTATGGAATCCAGCCTTACTAAAACTAATTGAAATTCAGGTATCGAGTGGTTATGGCAGCAATAGTAGCAGTAGCAACGGTTATTATCGTGAATCTGATGCTTCAGAACGACTCCAAAGAACATCTTATTCATCAGCACAGGTTGGGTTGTGCTTTGGAAATTAACACTGTTGCTGTGATGCACTAACATACAGAATTTCTTCTAAATTGATATTGCATAACAGAATAAGCTTTATCTAAAATTCTTGAAACTGCTTGTAGGTGGTGTGGACCATGCTTGGGGTTTATTGTAATATGATAGCTAAAAGTTGATGAGCATAGATTTGTTTAGACGAACAATGGTGTACAGTATATATTTCGTTTGGAAATGTTAATTGTATTGTGAAATTAAGTCTTAAGGGCATTTAAGACTTGATTTTTAATTACTATATAATGCTTGGAAGTTTCCACAAGATGATAATTGATACAGTATTAGAATATGTTGTTGAATTTCATCTTTGCTAGGTTGCAGTTTATTTAAATTGGCAAGACTCTGGTTCTTGGTATTTTTTGTTATGATGGAATGTGTGCTTTGAAATTTATTCAATATAACATTTATTAATGGAGAATAGTCTTAAGATAGGTAATAATTGAAATACAAAGGCTATTTTATTCTATAAAAACTGTATTATTGGTGGATTTACAGCTCACAGACTTTATTATGTATGGCATAACTTGGCATTTGTATGACAAATAAGATGTGAATTGTTTTGGTCAGACGAGCAAAATTTTCACCATGGTTGAGACCACAATTAGGACTATTCATCCCTGATGGCAGGGTTCTTTCATCTGTAAGAAGTGAACATTTCTTATATATTCCTTTTTATACTATCATATTTACCAATTAGAATTAGTATAGCCTCCTCTGGTCCCAATAACACTTAATTCCTTTATTCCTCATTCTATTTACATGTTTATTTCCAGCTGTTCCCATGAATCTTACCCCTGAATAGAACAAGGTATAAAATGGTAGTGCCAGTGCAAAAAGTTATAAATAAAAATTATTAACGAAAAATTTTCCAACTGCTGCCACCTAAACACTCCCCCGCTGCAGAGGAGAAAGTTACTGTCAGACCATTGACGTAAAGCTGAACCCAGGAAAAAGAATAAACGTGCCTCAGATTTAACTAGTTGCACGGTACTTTGACACCTATTATTTTGTTTCGTGTGTTGATTTTTAGGGGGCTAATATAATGGATTGTCGTATAATGAAGATCTGTTCTTACTCTATGGTGTAACATGAATGGTGATGTAAGTTTGAACAGATCTAAATCCAGTACTGTACATAAGCACCAAAGTCACCCACCTATGTTAATACAGTTGTAAAGAACCTAGAAACACATTTTATGGTATGGAAACATAACTAGGAATAAAAGAACATGGACAAATATACCATTGAATGATAAAGCGAAACAGTAAAAAACAAAAACAACAAAAAAAAACAACAACAACAAAGGTGCTGGAGATTCTGAGACAGTACAGTGAAACCTTCTTGTCTGCGGTCATTAAGGAGCACGACTCACAACCTGAGGCCTGGAATTTTGTGAATTCAGATTATTGCATTTTTCACTAGGAAAATATCTTTATTTCAAATAAATTTTCTGACAAAATTTTTTTTTTATCTCTAAGTGTTTTTTTGGTAGTTGTAAATCTAGAACAGGGAATCTAATCCAACATGACCACCAAAGAAATATTTGCTCCCCTGTTCTAGGGCCAGTGCAGCAATGTGCAAAACCTGGACTCCGTGTGCTTAAGGGAGGCCCACAAGTTTAGGCTCATTAAAACTTGACACATCACTTTAGTAGTTGAAATTTGTCTATGAGTGACGTTATGCTTGGCATCGTAGAAAGGAACCTTCCTCTCAGTTGACTGCCAGCGTACCAATGCCACTACAAACCCTCAATTGCTGTTTACTATTCATTGGCTATTTAAATACTACCGCTAGAGAGTTATGGGGTCCTTTGACTGGCCAAACAGTACTACATTGGATCCTTCTTTCTGGTTACTGTTCACTTTCCATTTGCCTACACATACTCTGAATAGTCTGGCCTATTCTTTACATATTCTCCTCTGTCCTCATACACCTGACAACACTTGAGACTACCAAACAATTCATCTTTATACAAGGAGTTAACTACTGCAATATGATTATTCAGATGCCACTTTCCTCCTGGTAAGGGTACAAGAGACACTTTAGCTATGGCAAGCAGCTCTTCTAGGAGAAGGACAGTCCAAAATCAAACCATTGTTCTCTAGTCTTGGGTAATGCCATAGCCTCTGTTCTCTTGCGCGAGGGTACACTCAGGCACACTATTTATCTTATTTCTCTTCCTTTTGTTTTGTTAAAGTTTTTATAGTTTATTATAGGAAATATTTATTTTAATGTTACTGTTTTTAAAATATTTTATTTTTCTTTGTTTCCTTTCCTCACTGGGCTATTTTCCCTGTTGGAGCCTCTGGGCTTATAACATCCTGCTTTTTCAACTAGGGTTGTAGCTTAGCAAGTAATGATAGTAATAATAATAATAATGATATTACACAGATATTTCTAGTCTTGATTTTGTGATTTAAGAAGAATGGCATTAAGTACCTGATTTCAGGATTTTCTTCTTTTAGCTATGTAATTAATTCATATAAAGCATGCTTTAGGTTAAAGTACCAGCATTTGAATAATTGTGTTTGTTATTAGGTTTTGTGATTGGTCACTGGGTTGATCAGTGTTGTTAGCTTTCATGCATGTCTTTTGATTTAGGGTAGGGTCTTTGTTATTTACCCTTCCAAGGATTTAGTTCGATATTTTTGCAAATTTATAAGTTAGATTCAGTTTATGCCTTGACTTTAGCCATATTGTCCCCTATTTTATAACTGTATTTAAACTGTCGAAGGAGGGGGTTGTTTTAATTGCAGGTGCCATTCTTGTAACTCTAATCTCATTAATAGGTGGGTTCCATTTATTACAGTTAGTTATGAAATTCGAGGGAAGGTTAACTTTGTAGCGTTTTTAACTTACGTTTAGGCTAGCATAACCTTATTGAAGGATGTCTAGCAAGTTACAATGATGAGTATTATTACATTTCTTGTTAACTGCATTTACAGTAGTTTATTAGCGTAACATTAGTAGAATCCTGAACTGAGTGTTCTTTAATTGTTGATGGTTAGTTCTAACTTTGGTAAGGTTAGACTAGAGGGATGATTCATTTAGTTATTCAGCTGTATTACAGCTGCTTTGTAACCATGTAGATTGTTAAAGGGATAGCCTATTAATTGGACAGTATTCCCACACACATTAATGTATTTGAATACTAAATATTGTGGATAGGGGTTGTTCTCGCCTCCTCCAATTGATTATGGGATCATGATAGCGGGCTGGCTGATCAGCCACCCCCTCTTACATTTAGTTCTTCCATATTCATCTGATATGGGTATTGGAGGGAGAGAAGAGAAGTACGATGGAATAACCTATATGATTAATCAAATCTCTTCCTATCTTAAGAGTTGGCAGGCTTGCTTTTTGTGTTTTGTTCCCATAACCCCTGCCTTGGTAAAGAGGGAGGTCAATATGATATTAGGGCTAGGATGGTCCATAGTCTGTCCTAAAGAAGTGAATATCTGAGATGGGTGGAGACTTGTGTTTGCAAGCCTGTATTTCTTTTAGCTTGATGGTCATTATAGGAGGGGTGTGTAAAATTTACTACCCCTTTCCTAAGTGAGTTTTATAATGGGAGATTTTCCACTTTAAATATTTCCATTACAGATGAATGTTATTAAACCAAGATGCACCCAGGTTGGATGTGATAGTCTAGCTAAACTGAAATGGATTCACGCGTGTTGTCAAGTACATTCTGATCGTTTTTGCTGTTTGGGACAGGACTTGGTAGCCTGAAAAATTTTCTATTTGTTTGGAGTGGATCAATTCTGCTCGGATTTTGGATCTTTAGGTGGAAGACCTAAGAGCCAAGGCCATTTCCTACTTTCAGTGTGAGTGTATGGATTTACTGATATTGTGGGGCCTACTGAGTTTTTACGAAGCAAGGATCTCAGAGATCTCATTAGCCTGTGATATATCAATTTCAATGGTTGGGCTTTCAGAATTGGGTTCATAGTGGACCAGGTCCCTATCCATATTCTAAACTTTAATCTGAGGATGCTGTAGACCCCCCCCCCCCCTCAGAGGAGGAAACCTTACTGCAAGGTTCCTCAGAGGTGCCTTTGGGTTTCTGGAAGAAGTATCCTGTTGGGGACACCTCAATGACCACTGCAGCCTATGTCAGATCCAAGCTAGGGGTTAGGGTTCCTGTAATTAGGTTATCGGTACACTTGCGTTTCCCATGGACGACTTGTTTATAGCTAGAATAATAGTGGCATAAATCCGCTCCCTCTACGGTCAGCCCACTCAAGGTGCAGCCACTCCATTTAGTTTTGACCTGCCATCTGCTTACTTTCCGCTCCAGGCTGGGGATTTTTCTGTGTTTGGGCCTTTGGGTTACCAGCTCCCAAGGAAGGTTCTAGTGGGGGTTCTTCCTTCTGATCCTTTTAATTTGGTTGTCAGTTAGCCTTTGGGTTAACAGCTTGCAAAAGAGGCTCCAGGATGTACTCTTCCTTCTGTTCCTGTGGACTCGCCTATGGGTTGAGCTTCAGGTTACTAGCTTTCAAAGTCTTCAATGGGGTCTCTTCCTGCCATTTTTAGAGATTTGGCTATCCTTGGACCTTTGGGCTCCCTCCTTCCAAAGAAGGGTCCAGTGGGAGCCCTCCCATTTTCTAAGTAATGAAGGCTCAGTAGAGGGGGGGAACTGTTAGAGGGGTATTCTGCCATGGTTGTAAAGGAGGGAGATTTAGTAGGTAACCCATGGTGATCCTGTGATGGATGCGCCTTTAGGCCCAAGTCAAATATTTTTTGGTTTAAATATACAGAATTGCCATTCAGTGACATAGAATTTGAGTATAATTTGGTATTTCCACACTCATGATGGAGACTCAAAGTTTCATCTCTTGGGGCATGTCCCAATCTTACCCTGAAGGAAGTTGTTCTGATGCAGTACAAGTTTCTTATTAATACCTTAACAGAAGCAGTATCAGACTCTGGGTGTTTTCTTGTAGACCACAGTTTGCTGGATGCTTTTATGGTTGTAATGACAATTGACAGGTCAGAAAACTCCCTTTTTGCCTAAAATGGTCAAATTGGTATCTGAGTCAGTGAAGAAGGTGTTGCTAAAAGGGCTTTTTACCTGGTTCAAAGAGTGTAGCCCCTTATTGGGATTATAGCCTAAAAAATTGATAGTTTCATGTAAGGAATTGGATACTCAGGTTGGCACCAATCAATTGGGTGGCCATTTCCCATTAGTCTCAGATTACCTTAGGACTGCAGAATTCAGTGCCTTTTAAATACTGTAAAACCCCGACCAAATTCCAGAAAACCAGCCTTACTGATGTAGGACTTTCAATAATCAATGATATAAAACAACCTCTATAATACCTGAAAGGGACATCTAATCCCTGATGCTTTAGCACAGACTTAGTTGTGGGTCTAAATTTCTTAATGGCTGAAATTGAACATTTCATAAAAAAAGAAATTGTAAAAATTTAACCAATCAAGCCAGGTCTAGTCATTGATGGAGCTCTTAAGCTTTTCACCAATCACAATAAACATTCCATTATCTCAGAAAGGGAATATTGGTAGATTGTCTTTATTAACACATGCTGAAGTATGGCAAACTGTTACAATAATAAAAAGTAGTGGGTTTTTATTTCACAAGAGGAGTACTAAAATATCTAGCTAACATCTCTGCACTGAAAAGTGCATTAAAGCGCCTAGTTACCACTTGAGGAGTTAAGTTGGGGTTTGAAAATGGTAGGTTAGGTTTGAAATAATACCCTGAATAAAAAATTAAGTGAATTTCTGAGCTAACCCAAAAGAAATTTTTGCCTTGAATCCTAATATAACAAAAACCAACTATATGGGCTGTAGCAAAAAAAAAAAAAAAAAACCTGAAGTGCAAGAAGCGTCACCATTACGCTAGCCTTCTCTGTTTAGATACATCCTTCTGAAACATTAGAATTAACTGCAAAGAAAAGTATAAATTGATACAATAGGCATATATGCATTGCACCGGTAATAAAAGGATGTCTTCTAATAAGGACATCATAAAGTAAAGAAATTTATTTACATTGGGACAGGGAAAGCCCATCTAGACTCCATGTCTATTCCAGTGATGAAAAACCAATTTCTACTGTCAAGTTGGTGGGACGATCACAGGTGATTCTCTTGGTGAGTCTCTTTGGATTTGTAAATCCCAGATATATCTCTGTTTACAGAAGCATCACAGGATAGGTGGGGAGCAACTTTAGATCATTTGCATCTGTCAGGGGAATAGACCTCACAGGATTCAATACTTCATATCAATTGCCTAGAGCCACTAGCTATATTCAGAATTCCTCAGGATCAGGAACCACTAGTGACAGAGAAGACACTCGTGGTATTTTCAGACAATACAACAGCACTAGCCTACATCAGAAACCAATGGGGTGCAAGGTCTCCATACCTGTACTGGACAGAGACAGTGATATTGTGCAGGAAGAGTTTTATGGGAGTACAATTTTTAATGGGTTTATTTTTGGGGAAAGTCAAACTTCTTATCAAGTTAACTAAGTAGAGAGTGCCGGGTATTGCCAAATGAAGGGTCTCTGCATCTGTGGATATAACTAAAGATTTGGAAATGTTGGGGTCGCCCTAGCATAAACATGTTTGCATCATCTACTGAACAAAAAATAGATTTTTTATCCACATTTGCCAAACCCCTTAGCATGGAAGGTAGATTTCCTGTCACAAGACTAGTTGAACCTGGATCTATATGCATTCCCACTGATTGCCATGATTTGGCTGGTGGTAATCAAGTTTAAGATCTCTGTGAATAGCAGGATGATACTAATAGTCCCTCTCCAACCACAGAGTGTTTGTTTCACAGGTTTGTGGTTCTTGTTGTCGGAGTATCGGAGGAGGTTACTGTATGAAGCCGGTATGCTCAGACAACCAATTTCAAAGTTGATTCATCCAAACCCATCCATGCTACATCTAACCGCGTGGGACAGTCCTAAGGTTTTTTGAGGCCGTTTGGATTGTCTGCTATAGGTTCTAAAAGACAGTCTACCAATAATCTATATCAAAGACTGGAATGTTTATTTTGATTGGTTCAAAGCTAGAAATATGTAAATGACTAGGATTAGCTTGGATAATATAGTTAAATTTTTACAGTTAATTTTTTTATAAGAAACTTTTCAATTTCAGCCATTGAGGGATATAGATCCATGCTTAATTTGGTACTGAAATATCTGAGATTAGATCGGTCCATTTCAGCTACAGTATGTACTATACAGGATGTATTTAGGTATTTAGTATTGAAAGGCTTCCAATAGTAAGGTAAATTTTTAGGAATTTGAATGTGGTTTTACAATATTCATAAGGTCCAAATTTTAAACTGTTGGAAACTCTTTCACTGAAAATCCCACGGCTAAACACATCTTATTGGCATTAGCCTTGGCTAAATGCATAAGTGAACTAGGTTGGCTAGGACATCAACCACCCGTTGAGATACTACCGCTAGAGAGTTATGGGGTCCTTTGACTGGCCAAACAGTACTACATTGGATCCATCTCTCTGTTTACGGCTCATTTTTCCTTTGCCTACACATACACCCAATAATCTGGCCTATTCTTTCCAAGTTCTCTTCTCTCATTCACCTGACAACACAGATTACCAAACAATTCTTCTTCACTCAAGAGGTTAACTAGTGCACTATAATTTCTCAGTGGCTACTTTCCTTTTGGTAAGGGTAGAAGAGACACACTAGCTATGGTAAGCAGCTCTTCTAGGAGAAGGACAGTCCAAAATCAAACCATTGTTCTCTAGTTTTGGATATTGCCATAGCCTCTGTACCATGGTCTTCCACTGTCTTGGGTTAGAGTTCTCTTGCTTGAAGGTATACCTGGGCACTTTTTTTTTATCTTATTTCTCTTCCTCTAGCTTATTTTTAAGTTTTTATAGTTTATATATATTGGTATTGTACCACTATATAAATGTAAGGGAGATGTACATGAGTGTTGTAATTTAGTGGGTATCAGTTTTTTTTAGTGTGGTTGGAAAAGTGTATGGTAGAGTACTAATTAATAGGATTAAGTATAAAACAGAGAATGTAATCTTAGGAGTACAGGGTAGTTTTAGAAGAGGTAGGGGAAATATTAATCAGATTTTTACTGTTAGGCAGATAAGCAAGAAATATTTACCAAATGGCTAGGAGGTGTATGTTGCATTTTTGGATCTGGAGAAAGCGTATGATAGAGTTGATAGGGAAGCGATGTGGAATGTGATGAGGTTATATGGAATTGGTGGGAGGTTGTTGCAAGCAGTGAAGAGTTTCTATATAGGCAGTAAAGTATGTGGTAGGATAGGAAATAAATTGAATGAGTGGTTTCAAGTAATTGGTGCTGAGAGAGCAATATTTGATGTTTCCATGGTTGTTCAATTTGTTTGTTGATGAGTGTTTAGAGAGGTGAATGCTCGAGTCCTTGGTTGAGGATTGAAACTGATAGACGAGAGTGATCATGAATGGGAGGAAAATGGGTTGTTGTTTGCGGATAATACAGTACTATTTACAGTGTGAAGAGAAGCTTGGTTTATTAGTGACAGATTATGGGAGGGTATGTGAGAGAAGGAAGTTGAGAGTTAATGTGGGTAAGAATAAAGTTATGAGACTTACGTTAAGGGAGGGTGGTGCTAGGTTGAATGTCATGTTGAATGGAGAGTTACTTGAAGTAGATAAGTTTTAAGTACTTGAGGTCTGTTGTTGCAGCAAATAGTGGAGTGGAAGCAGGTGTACATCAAAGAGTGAATGAAGGATGTAAGTGTTGGGGACAGTGAAGCGAGTGGTAAAGAATATAGGTTTCGGAATGAATGAAAGTGACGGAGAGGCAGAAATTGAATGTATTAGAGATGAAGTGTCTGAGGAGTATGGCTGGTGTATCTCGGTTAGATAGGGTTAGCAACAAAGTAGCGATGGTGAGAACTGGTGTAAGAAATTATTTAGGAGCTAGAGTAGATATGAATGTGTTAGGTGGTTTGGCCATGTTGAGAGAATGGAAAGTGGCTGTCTGCTGAAGATTCTGATGAATGCAAGAGTTGATGGGAGAAGTACAAGAGAAAGGCCAAGGTTTGGGTGGATGGATGGAGTGAAGAAAGCTCTGGGTGATAGGAGGATAGATGTGAGAGAGGCAAGGGAGCATGCTAGAAATAGGAATGAATGGCTAGCGATTGTGACGCAGTTCTGGTAGGCCCTGCTGCTTCTTCTGGTTGCCTTGGTGACCGCTGAGGTAGCAGCAGTAGAGGATTCAGCACATGAAACTTCATTTGTGGTGGATAACGGGGGAGGGTGGGCTGTAGCACCCTAGTAGTACCAGCCAAACTTGGCTGAATCTCTCATCAGGCTGGGAGGAGTGAAAAGAGGAGTAGTTCCTTTGTGTTCCTTTTTTTTTTAATGTTGGTAGCCCCTGATATTGGGGGAGTTGCATTGGTAAATAGATAGA
The DNA here is from genome assembly GCF_036898095.1 of Palaemon carinicauda. Classification (NCBI taxonomy): domain Eukaryota; kingdom Metazoa; phylum Arthropoda; class Malacostraca; order Decapoda; family Palaemonidae; genus Palaemon; species Palaemon carinicauda. The sequence continues at coordinate 65,492,497 of NC_090726.1, read as the reverse complement.
TAGACATATGAAAGATCTATTCTAATGTTGTTCATTACTTCTCATGAAGTTTGTTTATTTCATTGTTTCCTTTCCTCACTGAGCTATTTTCCCTGTAAGAGCCCTTAGGCTTATAGCAGCCTGCCTTTCCAATTAGGGTTGTAGCTTAGGTAATAATGATAATAATTATAACTGCAATTACTGTCTGTCAAAGTAGGCTTTTGCACCTTTTGAATTCCTTCAGATCCAAAAAGGATTTTAAGGTTGAGAGTTTGCCTATTTGTTTTACATATCCCTTCTTTGAAAAAGAAAACAGATCTCTTTGTCTGGTAAGAATCATTCAGTATTATTTGGTTAAAGCTAGTCACTAGGGGTAATGTGGGTAATGTCCCTAATCTCTTTTTGGTGAGATTAGTTGAAAGTTTGGCCACAGAAGTTCACAAAATATTGGATCCAAATCCAATAATGGCCTTAAAAGTTAAGGTACATAATATTAGAAGCACAGCTACATCCCTCAATTTTTTGTGCAAATCTTTCTTTGAAAAGAGTTGTACCAGCAGGTTAATGACATACCAATTTGGTTTTTGCTTAACATTATTTTGAGGAGTCCTAGTTTGATTATCCAGATTGCTAGGCTCTAGGTCCTATAGTGGCTGAAGGGGACATGGTCTAATTAATTTCAAGTTAGGTTTATTTATAACTCTGATCTTAGAGAATAAGTGGATTGATTTAATAAACAATCACAAGGATCATGTGGAGACACTCAAATATATCAGTTAAAGGCAATCTGGAGTTCCATATTTCAAAAGTGTATTTTGAGAAGCTTTGTTCAGAGTAATCTAGACCAGGTTAGCAGAATCTTCGCTGGTGTGACTCTGTACTATGAAATGTTATAGAGTTACTTCAAATTCCTACTACCATTTTGTTTCGTGATAAATTTTTATCATTTAAAAACCATTAGAGAGCAAATTTTATCCTATAAAAGTTGTATGTGGGATATTTTCTCAGCTTTCCTAATTTTCATTGCCTCTGTCAAGGAGGAATTGCGCTAGTGTTTTATTTGCCTGTGGGCAGGATTACGTCAAAACTACTTCACATTTTGATGGAATTTTCACCGAAGATAGACCTCAGGACATGGACAACCCCATTACATTTTGGGGCTGATCTGGAACCGGATTTGGATTGTAGGTTCGGATTTGCATTTATCGTGTTTCTGTGGACAGGATTACGTCAAAACTACTTGACGGATTTTGACAAAATTTTCACCACACTTAGATCTTAGGTCATAGACACAACTGTTAAATTTTGGAGATGATCCAGATATGAGATCCGTATTTTTACATTTTTATGTAGATCTTGAGACATGGATGGCCCCATTAAATTTTGGGGCTAATCTGGATCCAGATTTGCATTTTTCGTGTTTCTGTGGACAGGATTACGTCAAAACTACGCAACGGATTTTGACAAAATTTTCAGCACAGATAGATTTAGGTCATGGACAACTCCATTAAATTTTGGAAATGAGCCAGATCCAGATCCGGATTTCCATTTTAAAGATAACGCCAAAACTACTTGATGGATTTTGACAGAATTTTCATCACAGATAGATCTTAGATCATGGAGATGATCTGGATTCTAGTTTATTCATTATTTTTCTTTGTGTCTGTTGACATATTTAGGTCAAAACTACTTGACAGATTTTGACAAAATTTTCACCACAAATAGATCTTAGGTCATGGACGACCCAATTGAATTTTGGAGATGATCTGGATTTGCATGTTTCGCCATTTTAAAGATAACATCAAAACTACTCGACAGATTTTGACAACATTTTCACCATATCGCATATCATTGGCGACCCCATTTTGGAGATAATCCCGATTCTAAATATAGATTTGCATTTTTTGCCATTTTAAGGATAACGAAAAATAAAATAGACATATTTACAAAATTTCCACCACAGATAGATCTTTGGTCATGGACAACTCCATTAACCTTTGGCAGAGTTCAAAAATATCTGATTACTCTTGTTTTATATGTATTTTATAAATGTATAGGAATCACTTAATATGGCAGCCATTTTTCTTATAGATTTTTTTTTTTGAAAAATTAATGTACAGATTATAGTTAATAAAATTCCCTATCTTATCACGCTTAACTGACAAAAAAATTATCAATATTCAAGAAACTAGTAGCAGTTTTTCTCAGAAAATTTCATGTTTCGAGAAATCGGGCTTGAAAGTTTTTTATTGTAGAGGTTGGTTGATTATACTTTAGTAGGCTTAAGAATTGGCTTTAATCTGTAATTTTCCTCATCACTGAGGATCATAAGGAATTTTTCATCATATTTCTGGGTTATTTACTCAGCAGTGGTGAGCACCACCCTTCAAATCTAGAAATACATATGCTACCTATACCAAATGCCTACACCCGAATAAGACGTTGCTAGCATTATATATTCTCGTCTGGTGAATTTATGGGCAAATTTTACTCTTAAGGCATAAAGTACATAGTAATAGTCTCTGACACTTCATACATCTTTCAGCATAACTTTAGCATAAATATTTTAATCATATAAATGAGCAGACAAAGAAATACAGGCTTCAATTTTTATTTTACTTTTTAGTGATCAGTTGAATATATTTTAGTATAGGCTTTTAGCAGTAATTTTCCTCAGGACTTGGAATCATAAGGACTTTATCATCATATTTCAGGCTTATTTACTAAGCAGAGGTGAGCCCCTTCCCTCAAATCTAAAAGTATATACACTACATATACCAAATGCCCACACATAAGTAAGACTGGGATAGCATGATATATTCTTTTCTGAGTATTTTCTGGTCAAATTTTAGGCTTTAAGCTTATTTAGTAATCATCTCTTAACACATTTTGCATCATTCAGTATAACCATAACTTAAGAATTATAAATACTGTATATGAATAAGCAGACAAAGAAATGTGATGAATATAACTTAGATAGAGAAATGCAACAAATGTTCATTCACGACAGTACCGAAAGAAGAAGAAAATTACATTTCTTTTGTGTTGATCTTAGAAAATTTAACTTGAAGTTTAGGAGATTATCATATATATATTTTCCTCAAATTCTTGCAGAAAAAATGTTGTGGTCAGAAAATGGTTACGTAAATATAAGAAAGAATGTTTTAGCCATCAAATAAGTTTTTCTCATTAGAAAAACATTTTGAATCCTGAAACATAGATGTTTTTTTAGCCAAAAATCCGATAATCACAATTTCCTAAATTCCAGGCAGAGGTTGTGAATTGCATCCTTCAACTTAACCATGGTATACGTAATACTTTAATTTGGAATTATCCTACCTCTTTCCTTATCAGGCATCCAACCTCCAGCAGATAGTGGTAGTCAGTAATATGAACATCAGGGGCGGGGTTCATAGAAATAATTGGAATTTTGCTAATAAAATTTTTTATTTCTATATTCACCTGATGTTTATATGCCAATCCTTCTCCCCACTGTCTCGTGTTGTCAAGATGATAATAGTAATATTGACTCCGAAACTGAAAAGAAAAAGAGACTATGGCACGTCAGTACTTGGCTTCTTACCAGTTATCAATGCTAGAATGTCCCATTACTTTACTAAAGACATAATGGGAAAATTTTAGATTTTGCTATGGAGGGAGGGGAAATGAGAAGAGGTAATATGAACATCTGGTGATTATAGAAATACAAATTTTATTATTGAAATTCCGTTGTTTGCTTAAGTACTGAAATATGACTATATTGTAGAGAAGGGGGGAGACAGCTCATTATAGTTAGAGATATGTAAATACTGAGACAAGTAAATGTAAATATTAAGATATTAGAGGATAAAGAACACCTGCCAAGGCCATAGAGAATTTGTCTAGGGATTTAGTATGACAAGTAACAGTAAAAGTTGATCTAGAAGCCCTTGAACTTTTTTATATTTAACTGTGAATATTTTGTTTTTGCCTAGTATTGTACCTGATACTAAATTCTTTTAAGAATTCAAGTGTTATTTTATATTTAGAAAAAGTCTTTATTTGAACCAGAGATTGCAGGTGCTAAGTTAACTAAAATTTGGACCATACCTAGTAAATGCAGTTGTATACAAAACTATTTTGTTCCGACACAGATACAAACCTTCGCTATTTATAATAGGGTATTACTTTCGGGGCAGCTGAAAGACGAGCCATGATAATTTTAGTGAGGGATAGCTACCCCATCCGCTAGTTAGCAGGGGGTTGGGGGTGGGGTAGACTGGCTACCCCGCTCACTCACACCTCTCGACTGAAAAACCACTTTACTTTTTCGCTCGGTAGAGGACGGACATGCTGTCCTCCTCTCTCGCAAAGACTGGCCTTTATGTTTTTCGTTTATTTTTATTTTTGGTTTTCTTGTGTGTTTTCATTTATCTTACATATATTTGAGTGTATATATGTATAAATGGAAATATACGTTGTTAGATACATGTAACTTTAGTGCTGTTGACATCGTATCCAACTGCCTCCGCCGTAAGGTTGTTGTCCTTCGGCAGGTTCTCAACACTGCCGTGTGTTTGTTTCATTACAGAATTAAAGTTTATAACAGTTCAGCTCCCTTTCGAGGAATTATCTTACAAGGAAGGTGACTTATTCCCCAAATAGTGTATTTTGTGCAACAGAGCTTGAATTGTAATTGATAACTTTTTTTTTTTCACAGGTAACAGCGACGTAGTACACATGTGGTAGCTCGTGAGCTGCCCTCATTACGAGGTAGCATTCGCTGTCAACCTTCATCTTGATGTTCCTCCTTCGAGGGGAACTTCTCTCTCTCGCGAGTGAGAAAGAGAGAGAGAGAGAGAGATTTTTGTTACGCCTATGCTTTTTTCCCTTAGAGCTGGGATAAAGCTTTACTTTGGCTATGTCCTCTTGCGGGAGGACTTCTCTCTCGTTCGAGAGAGAGATTTTGTACGCCTACGCTTTTTTCCCATAGAGCTGGGAGAAAGCATGCCTTAGGCGATGTCCTCCTTCGGGAGGACTTCTCTCTCGTTCGCGGGAGAGAGTTTCTAACGCCTACGCTTTTTTCCCATAGAGCTGGGAGAAAGCTTGTTTTAGGCGATGGCCTTCTTTGGAAGGACTTCACTCTCGTTCGCGAGAGAGAGATTATTAAGCCTACGCTTTTTTCCCATAGAGCTGGGAGAAAGCTTGTCCTTGGCGATGTCCTCCTTCGGGAGGACTTCTCCCTCGTTTGCGAGAGAGATATTTTACGCCTATGCTTTATTCCCATAGAGCTGGGAGGAAGCTTCTTCGGGAGAACTTCCCTCTCGTTCGCGAGAAATAACTTGTTGGAGCTTGCTGATCCACCAGGGGCGGTGGCAGAGCTTTCTCCGAAGCAGGTTATCCCTACGCTTATGGTTCTCCTTCAGGGGCGGAGCAAGAGCCTTCTCTTAAGCCACTTTCTCCATCGGAAGGACAAACCTCTTATGCGGAGGTGTTATCTTGAACCTGCTGGTTCACCTTGATCCTTCGGGGTCTCGTTTGATCACTCTTTGGACTGGCGTGATCGTTTGAGCCTTCGGGCTCTCATCATGTTCATCCTGCTGGTTCTCATGACAGTAGGAGTCCTTCGGGGACTCCGCTCGAAACCTTCGGGTTTCAGTTACGCTGAACCTTCGGGCTCTCGTAACATTGAGCCTTCGGAAAGTGTGCCATCAATCACACCGACCTTTCGGGGTCTCGTGACAGAGGAACCTCGATTCCTCGTTACGCTGATCCTTCGGGGTCTCGTAACATTAGTTATGCAGAACCGTTGGGCTCTCGTAACTTTAGTCACTCTGACACTTCGGTGTTTTGTGACAGGGAAACTTTGGTTTCTGGTTGCGCTGACCCTTCGGGGTCTCGTAACATTAGTTACGCTGAACCCTTGGGCTCTCGTAACTTAGTCACTCTAACACTTCGGTGTGTTGTGACAGGGAAATTGCTGTTTTTCGTTACGCTGACCCTTCGGGGTCTCGTAACTTTAGTTACGTTGAACCCTAGGGCTCTCGTAACTTTAATCATTGACACTTCGGTGGTTTGTGACAGGGAAACTTCGGTTTCTCGTTACGCTGACCCTTCGGGGTCTCGTAACATTAGTTACACTGAACCCTTGGGCTCACGTAACTTTAGTCACTGACACTTCGGTGTTTTGTGACAGGGAGACTTCGGTTTCCCGTTATGCTGACCCTTTGGGGTCTCGTACCATTAGTTACACAGAACCCTTGATCTCTCGTAACTTTAGTCACTCCAACACTTCAGTGTTTAGTGACAGGGAAGCTTCAGTTTCTCGTTTGGGCTGACCCTCCGTGGTCTCACAACGCAGTTCACCCTGAACCTTTGGGTTCTCGTGACCATAGCCATACTTATATGACAGAGTTTGCGGGCTCTTGTTGTGTTGACCGTTCGCGCTCATACAACACAGGCTATTGTGAACCTTCGGGTGAACGTAGTAGTGAGTACTCTCGCCACACTGAGAGCTCTTGCGCGCACGACCGGTTTAGCGTACATAACCAAATTGGCCCGCACGACCAACCTTTTGCGCGCACGACCGGTTTGGCGTGCATGACCAAATTAGCGCGCACGACCGGATTAGCGTGCACGGCCAAATTGGCGCGCATGACCGGATCTGCGTGTCGGCATGCACGACCAATTGGCGCCTAGGACCAAATTGGCGCACACGGTCGATGTGGCGCGCATGACCATTTTTGCGCGCACGCACGACCATATTGGCAGGCGCGTACGACCATTTTGGCGTACACGATCAGATTGGAGCACATGACCATAATGGCGCGCACACACTACTAACTTGGGGCGCACGCAATCAGTTGAAGTGTGCGAACAACTCTTATGACAGAGTTTTTCGGATTCTCGTTGCACGAAGTGTTCACGAGTGCACAAGAGGTATACTTTCATGACAGAGTTTTCGAACTCTCGTCCCGTGAATTGTTCGCGTGCGCCCATCGTCATCAAGAGTTTTACTCTGATGACAGAGGGATGCCTGCTGCTTAAGGGTTTACGAATCTCTACAGGTAACTATGACACAGTTCCTTGGGTCCTGGTCATGTAACACGATTCCTGGAAATTCCATCAGGAATCAACGACAGAGTTCCTGCGGGTTCTCGGCACAACATCCCTTAAGGTCGTGAGAAAGGAATTCACAAATAGATTTTGAACCCCTAGGTTCTCATCCGTATCTCTCTCTTTCCGCGATCCAGAGTTTTTTGAAAACACTATGGTCGACCCTCCCCTCTACGGGATGGGTCTTCCTAAGGTGTGACTTGATACGTCACTCTACACTCCCAGATGATTACTATATCAGCTAATCTGGTTTCGCCAGCACCGGTCCTTTTGTTTTCGAACGCACCACCGTCATCTTTCCTCCACCTTCCCACTTCGAGTGGTTGGGTTAGCAGATGGAAATGAGCAGGGAATGAAAATGCTTTACATTGCAGTTCATTTCCCCTGGCAGGCCTTGCCTGAATTAGACGGTAGTTTTCTTAGTATCGAGAAAGCGTTCGATGGCAACCTCTTTAGGTAAGCGGTCGATGGCAATTATGTCTGGCCTTCTTGAAGCAAACCCCCACCTACGAGATTTCACCCTTTTCCGGGAGACTCGTTCCTAAGAAGTTTTTACAAAACTTCAATGGGTGTTAAAACTTCATGAAGGCTGTAAACCTTCCCGGAGCATGCACTCTAGCCAAGACAAAACCTCAAGGTTATTTTCTTAAACTCGGTTCTACCGTTTGATGGAGGCAGCCTCCCCTGTCATTGTACCCTGGGTATAACAACTTGCCCTTTTACACGATAGTCTTCCGAGACTTTCTATTCTTTCCTTACAGGGTTATTGTTTCGAACAATTAGTCCCGAAGGAACATTGTTAGCTGACGTTAAAAGAACGATAGCAACAGCGTGGGCATCTTTTCATTACGTTACGAACGTTTCAAACCCCGCCCACAGATAAACAGACATCCGTTTCTGTGTAATGAACACTGGCTAGCCCCTCATATAAAGAGGAGGAGTAAACCAAAGGGGAAATGATCACCTCTATAACTGTATATTTTTTGTTTGAGAACATGTTCGCTCTCATTCTAGAAAATATTACAGTTAGTCAACGATCAAAATTCTTTCGGCAATAATGTTGCAATTCGTTGCACATACATTATTCCCACAACCAGATTCGTTTCAAACGTTTCCTGGAGGCAGAGAATACGCATGCGCTAGCGCAAATGGACAAGTACATATATGCGTGCAAGCGATCTTTCTGCCAATAAGGGCTATATACATCTTCCAATTAGAACTCCATTCTATTAAGTTGTATATTTATATCCCTTACTGAAACCAGGTTATTCAGTACATTACTTGGCTACTTTTCTGTAGCCAGACATACGACATTTACGTTCTGTCTCCTTATAGGCATTTTTTCCGTTCTCCCGATCGGAAGTCTTAGTCTCCTACAGAGGCTTTGGCTGGAAACTTCTCAGAAGCATTTCTGTTTCCTAGTAGGGAACATTTAATATAAATGCTAGTTTACCGATCGGAGACGGAGAAGTACGAACGTTTTTTGTCCTAAGAAGGAGAAACCTCCGTTACGAACGTTTCCAACGTTCTCCAACTGAGTTCCGGACACGACTTTTAAGTCGAACTATGCATGTATACTTGTTATGCGCACAGTTCGGTGTTACTACTCGGTAGTACACTTATGCTCTTTACGCACCCAACAATAGATTGAAGATACGTCTCAATCCCCTCTTGGGTTTGGTTGGATGCGTTCGGTGATTACTGTACAGTCTCTTATCCGGAAAGCGATCTCTATGGAGATTTGCTATTATAACATAAGCTGTACTGATTAACTGGTTTACCGTTTGGTATCTGTCTTATTCGGCCAACCACACTGGATTAGTGGCAGTTGGAGGGAGAACAGGCTGTTCCCCTTCGTTGCAAGAACGTGCAATTGGTTACACGTCTCGACATCATCTCGAGGTGTGTTTATTGCTATGCACTCCCCCCCCCCCCCTCACCGCTGGACAATCCGCAGATGATGGGTGGCAGACGAGAGCTTCCGCAAAGAGGCCCGTCTTCTCGTCTTCCCTCTGGACCTGATGCTCTCGATAATGCATCAAAAGAGAGAGGGGGGGCATATGCCATACCATTCCATCCTCATCTGTTGGTCCGATTCAGAAAGGTACTAGCAGTCACCTCTCTTAGAGAACCATCTAGCAGTACAAAGCCTTAGATGGACAGAGGACAACTAGTTGCCCCCATCTGCTCACGTCATTCCTGGTATAGGAATGTGCTAGCAAAACCACCCAGATAGTGGGCTCTTAGTGTCTTGGAATCATCTTGTATCCAACAAAGCCTTAACTTTGTGGGGTCCCCCGACTGTGGTTATGCTCGCAGTGGCCCTGATCTTCAGGCTCCCACTCGACCATTCCCCAGGACCTCAAGCAAGATGTATTCCAAGATCGGTGGGGCGGCCTAGAGGTGTGCCTTGTTTTTCCCCCCATTCGGACTCGTGAAAAAGTCCTCAGCCAAGTCAGGATAAGGAGGATCTTATCAATGACTCCAATAGCTTCGTTATGGCATCCTGCAGAATGGTTCCCAGACCTTCTGTAGCCCCTGACAGAGCTCCAATAGCTTTGCTATGGCAACATGCAGAATGGTTCCCGGACCTTCTACAGCTCCTGACGGAGTTCAGAGGGATCTTCCTCCACGGCACGATCTTCCAAGCAGCCACATGCGAACACTTTCCTAAGCCGTAGCTTTGCTTCGACTTCTCGCCTGGGACGATCCTAAACCACCCCTCTCAGAGAGGCCTTTCGCAACAGGTTACGGAAAAGATGTCTAGGCACCTCAGACACTTTTCAGCGTCGGTCTTCCAGGCGAAGTGTTCGGTCCTTTGTGACTGATGTTGTGGAAAGGGATTCTCTCCCATCGATACTTTTACTTAGGCAAGTGTGAGATAACCTGTCCCCCGTCGGATCTCAACCTCCTCCTGGGAACGCAGTTCGGGTCCTTCAGTCTCTGAAGGCCCCTCTCTACGAACCGTAGGCCCAGCAGCAGTTCACTTCCTTACACGGAAGACGCCCTTTCTACTCACTTGGGCTTTTGACCAAGAGAATTAGTGTGTTGTACAATCCAACCTCTGATGTCTCCTACCCTAGGAGACGGGGAGAAGTAATCCTCAGCGGCGTCCCTGAGGGTATTGCCAAGACTCAAATCCGAGTGTGCTGTACCCTAGGTGCAGCCCATTTCGAATAAAGAGTCTTTGTTCAGTAACCGGTAACCCATCAACTGGGGTTTTACCCAGTGAGGAGTCTGTAGGGTTACCTTAAAAGAACGATACCAGCTCGGCCCGTGTGTCATCACTGTTGACCAGCACGGGGAAGGTCAAGAGGAGGACCTCAAGGATTTCCTTCCCCTCTGGGATCGGAAGGCAATTGAGGCTACTCTTAATCTAGACTCTCCTCCATCCTAAGACCCAGAGCTCGTAATGTCACTGGCGTTGCTACGTCCCTGGCGTTCAAGAAACTACTCTGTGTTGCAGATACTTTAAGTGGGCATGTGGAAGCGTCAATCGACCTTCACGGCTCACTACCTGCAAAGACATAACCCACAAGAACATGGAGACCTTTTCCATTGGTCCTGTGGTGGTCGCACAACAAATGGTCTAAACACCTCAGGCTCCTTGATGGACAAGTAGCAGAGGGCTGAGGGCTGAGGCTACCCGGAGTAGTCTGGGGTGAATGAGTAAGAATGTCTGGGTCCTTTCTTCCTTTCACCTTCTCCCCTCTGGGGAAAACAGCTCCGCAAGCCTCAGCATAGCTGACCTCACCTCGCTGCAGGTAAGACCCATTTCCCTTGTGCCTCTTAAGTATAGAAGAATACTTTGTTACGTCCCCAATACCTTTTAGAGGGAGGGTATTGGGTAAGTCTTTAAGAACAATAGGTTCTGTACTCGAGTTCCTATGTTAAAGACAAGCCACACTGTTAGTTCCGCTCACACACAAGCTTCTGCAGGCCGCTATCAGTGCATTACCTCATATCGGCACTGATTTTAGCGAGGGGAGGGTCCCTTCTACTATCGATCACAGATCGAAATAAAGAGGACCCCTGGTCATGACCAAGGCCAGTTGGTGAGGACTTCCTCCCTCCTAAGAGTAAGTCACCCTATTATAAATAGCGAAGGTTTGTATCTGTGTCGGAACAAATAATAAATTTGGAAATAATTTGTATTTTTCCTAACATACAAACCTGGAGCTATTTATACAAATTGGCCCGCCACCCTGTCCCCCGAGAAGTCCTGCCATAAAGCAAAGTGGTTACTCAGCCGAGAGGTGTGACTGAGCGGGGTAGCCAGTCTACCCCATCCCCCACCCGCTAACTAGCGGATGGGGTAGTTATCCCTCACTAAAATTATCATGGCTCGTCTTTCAGCTGCGCCGAAAGTAATACCCTATTATAAATAGCTCCAGGTTTGTATGTTAGAAAAATACAAATTATTTCCAAATTTGTTATGTTTATTTGTAGAAGATTGCCTTCCTTCTATTTTAGCCATTGTGTAAATAGTATATAACCATTATGCTGAAAAATCTTTGTTGATCTTGATGTACGTAAATTACTTATTGCCTGGAAGTTATTTTACCCTCTTGATAAAATGTCCTGGTATTTTTCCATGACATCAAAAGGTAACAGCAAAATGTTATTAGCAAACATGTTGCAGTTGTTAATGCAGTTTTAATAACTTGTTGAAGTCTCACAGTATTGAGATAACAGAATGTTTATGTAACAGATCTGTTGAAGTTCATTGGACTTCTGGTTTCCTTAATTCTTGCCTTTCTTATTCTGTACTCTATCAAATTATTTGTAGTTTTTTCCCTATTATGATATTTTGCTGACATGTTGCTTCTGTGAATACTAATTTGTCTCTGTTGTAATATTTAATGTAAAAGTTGTTAGACCTTTTTTTTTCTTTTTGCTGGTTAGACAAAGATAAGTAGTTGTTTAGGGGAAAATAGAAAAGTAAGTTTTTGGGCTAAGATTTGAATATGCACTTTAAGCAATTTTTGAATATTAGAAATTATCTTGACAATTTTTCTTTAAAAATCTCTACTCTAATTTCAGAGCCCTACAAGACGGAGCAGTCAGACTGTGGCAGAAGCAGACTCAACAGCCGACAGTCGCGGGTACATACGAAATCACGCCTCTGAGTATGACACTAGAAATGCAAACTACCTGAGCAGGGAAGACAGTTCAGCCAGGTATAACACAAGCACTAGTACCACACCCACCAGTAACTTGATTATCACGCCCGATTCTAATAATGATAACAATACTAACAACAATGTGGTTTGTCCCTTACAGTGAGTACACTAATGCGCTCTTGTGCACGTCTCTTAAGACACGTCATGCCCACCCTTCCCCTTAGAATTCTCTCCCTTATTTTATCAAATTATTGTTAGTTTAATTTTTGTTTTTGCCAGTACGATTCATTCTGGCATGAAATGCATGTGCATGAACCAATTTTTTGTATGTTTTTATTCCAGTGTGATAGGTAGCTTATAAGTGATGATATTAGGTTAAGGTTATCTTGCATCTGTAGTATTTATTAGTAAGGAAAGTTATTTTACTGGATATTTTGAAGATTGTACTTGCAGAATGAAGATACAACAATCACCTTCCTGTCATACTTTGGATTATTAAGAATTCTAAGATAATTACTTAAAGATAGAGCATATATTTATTTACATTAGCATTGATGAAAATTTTGACTTGAAAACATATACTGTTGTTTTTTAAATTTTGTTTCAACTTTTCTTGGTGGGTCAAATAATGTCCCGAATACTTCGTTTCACAAGGTTTTGTAAGTTAAGGAGGTTGCACCAATGGTTGATGCCATTTTCTTACATTCTCGTGTTTTATCGCTTTCTTTTTCAAATGATAGTATTGTTATACTCTTGTAATAGTAGATTTAAGATTCAGGATACCTTTTATCAGGACATTTTTCACACAGTTACTACCCCTCCGACTCTTAGCATCGTATTGCTTGTGGGTTAAGGGCTGGCTTCAAAGATCAACTACTTAAGACAGCCATATTTTGATCCTGAGTATCTGCTTTAAAACAAAATTAGCAAGGCTTTTCACCTTTTTTCTTGCTGTATGTTCTCTTCTATTAAGTTTGAATTTTCATTGCTAATATAAATGCTAATTTGAATATGGATTAGATTAATCTGAGTATGGAAATGAGAGTAAGGAGGACTGTATATCTCATCACCCATAAAATTTTCGTAACAACATGGTTGAATGAGATAAAAGAATTATATCAAACTTTGCCTTTTGGGATAGGTCTGATCCTGACAGACTAACAACTCTTGAAGCAGTGACTCTAAGCTGTGTATATTGAAAGTTCTTGCTAGAAGGTCACTATATATAACATGTGACAGAACCCAATTCTTTCTCTTCAAGTCTCCTTGGTAAGTGGGTGGCAAAAGTCATCCATATCTTGTGAGTACCAATCATAGAGATGTTTGAATCCAGACAGAAGACCTTATAATGTAGTATCATTGCTGTTACTAAACCATCACTAATAGTATCTCCAGATAGCTTAAAAGGAATTTTCTGTAGTTTCTTCTCAGATCATGTACTCTTTTCCTGACACATCACTAGGCAAAGAGGGCAGCTGACCTGAGGTGGGATCAGGGATTGGGTCATTCATATGAAAATAAGAAGTTTTGGAAAGAAGTGAAGAGAGTAAGGAAGGCTGGTTCAAGAATTGAAGGGAGTGTAAGATGGAAATGGAAGGTTCTTAAAAGGAGAGGAGGAAAGGAAAAGGTGGGCGGAATATTTTGAAAGTTTACTGAATGTTGAGGATGATAGGGAGGCAGATATAATTGCTGTTGCAGGTGTTGAGGTGCCGGTGATGGGAGATGAGAATGAGAGAAAGATTACAAGAGAGGAAATGAGGAGAGCACTAGATGAAACAAGAGTAGGAAAAGCATCTGGTATGGATGGTGTGAGAGCTGAGATGTTGAAGGAAGGGGGTGTGACTGTACTTGAATGGTTGGTGAGATTGTTTAATATGTGTTTTGTGTTGTCAATGGTACCAGTAGATTGGGTTTGTGCATGTATTGTACCACTATATAAGGGTAAGGGAGATGTGCGTGAATGTTGTAATTCCAGGGGTATTAGTTTGTCGAGTGTGGTGGGAAAAGTGTATGGTAGAGTACTGATTAATAGGATTAAGGATAAAACAGAGAATGCAATCTTAGAAGTACAGGGTGGTTTTAGAAGAGGTAGGGGTTGTATGAATCAGATTTTTACAGTTAGGCAGATATGCAAGAAACATTTAGCAAAAGGTAAGGATGTGTATGTTGCGTTTATGGATGTGGAGAAAGCGTATGAGAGAGTTGATAGGGAAGCAATATGGAATGTGATGAGGTTATATGGAGTTGGTGGAAGGTTGTTGCAAGCATTGAAAAGTTTCTACAAAGGTAGTAAAGCATGTGTTAGGATAGGAAATGAAGTGAGCGATTGGTTTCTGGTGAGAGTGGGACTGAGACAGGGATGTGTGATGTCACCGTGGTTGTTTAACTTGTATGTTGATGGAGTGGTGAGAGAGGTGAATGCTCGAGTGCTTGGACGAGGATTAAAACTGGTAGACGAAAATGACCATGAATGGGAGGTAAATCAATTGTTGTTTGCGGATGATACTGTACTGGTTGCAGACGCGGAATAGAAGCTTGGCCGATTAGTGACAGAATTTGGAAGGGTGTGTGAGAGAAGGAAGTCGAGAGTTAATGTGGGTAAGAGTAAGTTTATGAGATGTAAGAGAAGGGAAGGTGGTGCAAGGTTGAATGTCATGTTGAATGGAGAGTTACTTGAGGAGGTGGATCAGTTTAAGTACTTGTTGTCTGTTGTTGCAGCAAATGGTGGAGTGGAAGCAGATGTACGTCAGAGAGTGAATGAAGGATGCAAAGTGTTGGGGGCAGTTAAGGGAGTAGTGAAAAATAGAGGGTTGGGCATGAATGTAAAGAGAGTTCTGTATGAGAAAGTGACTGTACCAACTGTGATGTATGGATCGGAGTTGTGGGGAATGAAAGTGACAGAGAGACAGAAATTGAATGTGTTTGAGATGAAATGTGTAAGGAGTATGGCTGGTGTATCTCGAGTAGATAGGGTTAGGAATGAAGTAGTGAGGGTGAGAACGGGTGTAAGAAATGAGTTAGCAGCTAGAGTGGTTATGAATGTGTTGAGGTGGTTTGGCCATGTTGAGAGAATGGAAAATGGCTGTCTGCTAAAGAAGGTGGTGAATGCAAGAGTTGATGGGAGAAGTACAAGAGGAAGGCCAAGGTTTGGGTGGATGGATGGAGTGAAGGAAGCTCTGGGTGATGGGAGGATAGATGTGAGAGAGGCAAGAGAGCGTGCTAGAAATATGAATGAATGGCGAGCGATTGTGATGCAGTTCCGGTAGGCCCTGCTGCTTCCTCCGGTGCCTTGGATGACCACGGAGGTCAGCAGCAGTAGGGGATTCAGCATTATGAAGCTTCATATGTGGTAAATAATGTGGGAGGGTGGGCTGTGCCACCCTAGCAGTACCAGCCGAACTCAGCTGAATCCCTTATTAGGCTGGGAGGAACATAGAGAGGAGACGTCCCATTTTTTTGTTCCATTTGTTTGATGTCGGCTACCCCCCAAAATTGGGGGCTGTGCCTTGGTATATGTATGTATCACCACCCTGACTAAGTGAGGTAAATTCTTTCTAAACATTATGATCTGCAGCTTACCCTTTCCTAAGTGATGTTTACACAGCATCTCCGGAGCTTTATATATTTGTTATTGGCATCTTGCATAACTGAGATCAAGCTTCAGTCATCCAGGAATTACACCAGCTCTGCAAGTGTACCAATTTTTAATTGCAGCAGGTATCTCAGTATCTCAACCAGTGGCTATACTCACTTGAGGATGCTCATGTAATTTTATAGCTTAAAAACTGTTTTCCCATTGTTCAAACTTAGGTTTATCACCATCAAGTAATTAGATGTTTTTTGGGCCTGGAACCTGTTACAGTAGTTTTTTATGGTAGGGTGTATAACAGACACTTTGTATTGGCAACAGGTTTATTCAAAGGCTGAGATAAATAGGGTCGGTAAAAGGATGCCATATGACATAGAATTCCAATGAGGTGTCACCTAAATGCAATTTACCAAATAGAAAAGTATAATTGTTTCAATCATTAACTGTAAGATGGCACCACTACTACAATTAATGATATTAATTTTTGGTTTACTGTACAATTGATCTGGTAACAGGTACGTATCACCCAATTGCCTTGCTTATTACAAAGATTGAATCCGAGGTAGTTATTCTTGTGAGGTTATGAGGTGGGCATTCCTTATAGGAATTTTGGTTTTATTTACAAACTTGTTTTACATTATAAGAATATAGTTTATCTCATCTCAATCCAGCAGCTATAAATAAACTTAAATCATAATTTAGGAGGGATATCCAGAGACTGAATGTCCCAGTGTATGCCTGAAGGATACATTTTAATAAATTTTGAACTATTTGAATTAGAAACCAAGTTTCTGACACATTGTAGGTTTGTACGATGCCTGAATCTTTAAAGCCTGTGCTGAAATAAGGAAGGTGATTTTACCTGCTAACGTTCTTTATTCTTATAAAAAAGATGTAATTCACGTGAAATGGATAGGCCAATAATACCGAGATTATGTTTCGTGGTAAGGCTGTGGACGAGTAGGAATTTGAATGAAGAGAGTGATGAATCCCCAAAACCTCTTACTCTCCAGTTGAAACATGGTATTAAGCATCCTTGTGTGCTGAGTGTAGTTTGTAGCCTCTTGTAAAGTGGCAGGCGAATGCCTTTAGGGGGAGGAAGAGTCAAGCCTTCTCCATGGTCTGTCTTGGCAATGCTCAAGAAGACACCGTGGAAGTCTTTCACTTCTTCCGTCCACTCATTGAGTGCTTCTGTTACCGCTGCTCCTACTCCTGGCTCAGTACCTGGGGTGTATGTGTCAAGAGCAAGGAGTCCTCAGAGTTATGCAGTGGGCTTTTCAGGTTCTGGTGATGTGGGGTTCCCCTGGTGTTCGCTGCACTCCATTGGAGATTGGAGGCTCTTCTTTTGTTGCTGATGATAAGGTTGACTCAAGTCCAGCTTGGGCTTATTTTGGTATGACTTTAAGAGAGCTGGTAACCAAGGCTAACTCTCACCAGTGTCCACAGTAACAGTGTCCCTCTTGGTGATCCCATTGGTGGAATGCATGGTGTTGTCCCCATTGGTGCCTCCTCCATAGCCCTAAAGGGTTGTAAAGGCTTGTCCTTTGACACCTTTGCTAGTCAGTAAAGTTCCGACACCTGAATGTGTCATGGCTAAGGTAGGGTATAAGTTGGCTCCGGGGTCGAAAGCGTGTTTCTCCGGTGCTGGGAGTTATCAGGTGCATCACCCCTGACCTGGTCACGCCTTTATTTGCCACCCTTCTCGTTAGTGTGGCAACCCCCTAACCATTGAGTGTTCCCTAGTTTTGTGGTTCCTGTTGGAGCAACCCATATGGTTTCCTCCCTTTGGGAGTGTCGTCGTCACTCGCTCAGACCTCGAATCCTCTGCATGCAAAGCCGGTGTGGGTTGGAAAGAGATAGAAACTTGTGTATTCTTTTTCCTCTGCCTACTCCTCTTCGACTTCTGACTGATTTTGACGTTTCATATATGAAGGAGAATAAGAAGAGGAAGAAGTCAAAGTAGTCCATCAAGTCCAGTCCTAGTTGCAAGGCAAGTAAAGGGCTCCTTACGACACCACCTCATTTTCAGGGGGGTGGACGACAGCAGAGTGGTTCCCAGCATAGCCTTGTGTTTCATGGCCAGGCAGGACAGGGGTGTAAGGCCAAGTACACTTTCCATTCCTCAGTGATGGAGGAGCTGTGGCGCCCTCCATCACCCTTCCTACGTGGATGTTGGACTCCTGCTCCTTCCTCAAGTTGCAATACTTGAAAAGAGTGAATGGTTGAGAGGATGGCATGTAATGAAAGACCAAGTTGTTGTGGGTGGAGGGACATTTTCCCCATGCCTCATGGAGCGGGGCTATGGCTATCCTCCGTGCCGACCAGCAGAGGTTGGAATACAAATTACTTTTAAACATCTGACTTACCTGGTAGTTATATACATAGCTTAGTCCCTGACGTCACGGCAGAAATTTCAAAACTCACGGCAATCGTCGATTGGGTAGCTAGGTGTACCACCAGTGCGCCCTCTACCCAGGTACCTGGAACCATTCCAGTCATTCCTCAGATCTTCCGTGCTGCCGCACTGGTGACATCGTTGGATTTTTCACTCGCTGTAACTTGTGTATAATTGTAGTTATCTTGGTGATGTACAATTTGGTTTTGGCTTTCGCTCGTTTGGATTTGTTTTTGGATTTTCTTGAACCACGATTGGATTTTGTTATTTTGACCCTTGCTTGTTTGATCTCTCTTTAAAATATTCAAAATGTCTGACTCTTCTTCAACATTTAGAAGGTGTGTGAGAGGTTGTAAGACCCGGCTTGCTAAAGCCTCTTTTGATCCCCATTCCATTTGTGTAAAATGTAGAGGTAAAGTTTGAGTTGGTTGATCGTTGCGATGAATGTCTTATTTTGTCTGAGAGTGAGTGGTTGGAGTATGACCACTACACTCGTAACCTTGAGAGGGATAGGATTAGAAGGAATAAGAGTTTATCTCGTTCTTCTAGAGATTGTTCTCCTCCCCGTGTCAACGAACCTAATCCTTCCCCTGTAGTGGTAGTTCCAGATCCCACTACTGTTACTACTGATGAACCAACTCTAAAGGACATGATGGTGGCTATTCAAGCCCTGGGCGCGAGAGTTGAGTCGCTCGCAGCAGACAGAACCAAGTTAATGTCCGACGTTAAAGAATTAAAGAGTGCTAGTGTCAGTGCTAAAAGTGCAGTGAATTTAATCAGTGCAGTGGAGGTTGCGTCTGCTCGAACGTGTCGTTCTCCTAGCCATAGACCTCTTCCAAGCTCCCCAAACCCTGGGAGAAGGAATGTCGAACGGCAAAAGGAAACGAGAGGCGTTAGCGCCCAAGCAGGCGTCCTCTTGAGCGTACCTGTTGACGCTTCACAGGACGCTCACCCTCGCCATGGGAAAAGCAAGGTGAAAGTGTTTTCGTCCTCTTCGGATGACCCAGCGCCCAGACGGGGCTGGCGTCTCGCATCCAGACCTCTTAAGAGAAAGATTGACTCTGCCGATCAGCGTCGTGTCATGACGCCTCAGGCTCCTGGTTGCAGCCATTGGAGCGGTCCGGAGCGTTTTCCTTTCTGCTCCGAAGAAAGCTCTCCTGCCAAGCGCCCTGTTATGTCGGTAGGAGATAGAAGGATGTCGGAAGCTGTCAAGCGTCCAGCTCCACCGGTTGCAAGACAGTTTTCTGAGACTGGCATGACCTCGGTGCATGCTCCTCCTCCTCCTTCAGATTGGTTTTCGTCCCCTGGACGCTCTGCGCTTTCCTTGAGCGACGTAGAAAGCGATCTTGTGGTAGAAGCAACATCTCCTGTTTTGCCACAACAAGTTGACCCTAATTTTAGTATACTGCAAGATATGCAGCAGAAACTCTTCCCTCATGCAAGTCTATCAGCCTGCGGACAAGAAGAGAGTGGCTCACCAAGACCCCGAGCGTCAGGATTCTTCATACCTTGACGCCAAGCGTCAGCAGGCTAAGAGTCGAGAGGTTCTTGACGACGGGCAGCTTACCAAGCGTCGAGAGCCTGGTAGCCCTGATGCCGAGTGGCGTAAGGAGGAACTTATCGCTAAGCGTCGAGATGCGCATGACGCCGAGTGTCAAGCAGTTAGACGTGACGCCGAGAGTAAGAGCCTCGGACGTCGTGATGGCGCCAGATGACCCGAGTGTCAAGATCGCGAACGTCATAGTTCCGATCGTCAAGATCACGAGCGTCTTAGTTCCAAGCGTCGAGCATTGGGACAACGTGATGCCAGGCGTCATGATCTTGGACTCATTGATGCCAGAAGTCAGGATCTTAAGGAGTTGACTCCTGGGAAACAAGACGTCTCTACCTCAATTAGAGACCTGTCGGAGGAAGGGATCAATGATCACCTTTCCCCTAGTGATCTTTTTGAGGAAGTCTCGGAAGGAGAAGATCCTAAGACCCTTCATCCTTCGGTTGACTTAAAGAAACTCATGAGAGTTTTTACGAAGAGTTTCCGAATTATTTTGTGCCTGCTGCTCCTCGATCTCCGCCTTCAGAGTTTACGCTAGGGAAGGCGTCGAAGGAGTCTTTGTTCACAAAAAGGGTGCTGTCTCGATTATCTAAGAGAGCCTTGAGAATGATTGGAGACTGGATGCAATCCAAGAAGGACCAGGGAAAGACTACTTTCTCTTTTCCCCCGGCTAGATTGGCTTCCATATCTAGCGTTTGGTACGAGACGGGAGAAGTTCTCTGCTTGGGAGTTCCTGCCTATGCCCAAGGAGACTTTTTGAGTTTGGTAGACGCCCCTTGTCGGACAGCCAGGAGAAGGACCAAAATACTCTGGTCAACGTCAGAGCTTGATCATCTTCTCAAAGGCGTCTTCAGAGCTTTCAAGGTGTTCAATTTCCTTGACTGGACTCTGGGAGCCTGGGGAAAAAAGGTTTCTGCTTTGAAGGATGTGGACACAAAGTCTCATCCACATTGTCGTGCATGGATAAAGCCTTAAGAGACGGATCCAATGAGTTGGCGGCCCTTTATTCGGCGGGTGTTCTTAAGAAAAGAGCCCAAATGTGCTCTTTATTGTCCAATGGGGGTACACCCATTCAAAAATTGGAATTGCTGTACGCACCTCTTTCTTTCTCTCTTTTTTCCTCAAGAGTTGGTCAGAGAGGTCTCTTTCGCTTTAACCCAAAAGGCCACACAGGATTTGGTGTCAAAAACAGCAAGGAAGGTTCTGCCTCCTTCCTTCGCAAGCCGCAAACCTATGGAAGAAGCTCCATTCCCTCAGTTTTCGCAGCCCTTTCGAGGGAAAACTTTCAGTAGGGGTAGTTCCAGACCCGAGGGAAGGAGAGCAAGGAGAAGAGGATCGAAGCCAGGGCGAAGCAGAGTCTGACTGCATTCACCTTCAGACAGCAGTAGGAGCCAGTCTAAACAACTTCTGGCGAGCTTGGGAGAGGAGAGGAGCAGACCTTTGGTCTGTACAGTTACTAAAGGAGGGATACAAAATCCCTTTCATAGGGAAACCTCCTTTAGTAGTAGCTCCGATAGATCTCTTTGCCAGATACAGAGAGGAATCAAAGATACAGGCTATTTAACATCAAATATCTCTCTTGTTGGAGAAGGAGGCAATAGAGAGGGTGCGAGATTTGCGGTCACCATGTTTCGACAACCGCTTATTCCTGGTTCCCAAGAACTCGGGGGGATGGAGACCAGTCCTGGATGTAAGTGCTCTCAACGCCTTTGTTCAGAAGACAAAGTTCTCCTTGGAGACATCGAAATCAGTCCTAGCAGCAGTAAGAAAGGATGACTGGATGGTCTCTTTAGACCTCCAGGATGCTTACTTCCACATCCCCATTCATCCGAACTTCAAGCATTACCTGAGGTTCACGTACAAGGAGGAAGTTTTCCAGTTTTGGGCCCTTTGATTTGGCCTAAGCACCGCCCTTCAAATATTAACGAAGCTGATGTTAAATGTTGCAGGCATGCTACATTCAAGAGGTATCAAAGACTCCCTGTATCTGGACGACTGGCTACTCAGAGCTCATTCCTACAATCGCTGCCTGGAGGATCTACAGATGACGTCGAGGTTATCAGAAGAACTGGGTCTTCTGATAAACAGAGACAAGTCTCAACTGACACCATCCCAAGAGATCCTTTATTTGGAGAAGGAGATTCGGAGTCAAGTTTTTCGGGCTTTTCCATCTGCCTCAAGGACGGAGCAAACTCTCTTGAAACTTCATTGCTTTCTAGAGAAACGGAAGTGTTCTGTGAGAGAGTGGATGAGTCTGCTGGGAACCCTCTCCTCATTGGAGCAGTTTGTCTCCCTGGGAAGGCAGAATCTTCGCCCTCTTCAGTTCCACCTCAATCGTCATTGGGACAAGGGAAAGGAACTAGGGACAAAATGCATTCCCATTACGGAATCCGTAAAAAGTTGCCTTCAGTGGTGGAACGACCCAGTCAAACTTCAAGGAGGTCTCTCCCTGGAACAGAGGAACCCAGACATTGTGTTGTGTTCCGACGCCTCGGACTCGGGGTGGGGAGCAACACTGGGCAAGTTGGTGATCTCGTATCTCTGGACAAGATCTTGGATCTCTGGACAAAAGATCAGGAGATCCTCCACATAAACCAGAAGGAGCTGTTGGCAGTCCTGTTGGCCCTCAAAGGCTTCGAAGGGTCAGTACTGAACAGAGTGGTGCAGGTCAACGCCGACAACACTACAGCATTGGCTTACATAGTCAAACAAGGCGGAACCCACTCGAGGTCCCTTTACGAGACTGCGAGAGTTCTTCTTTACTGGGCAAAAGAGAAGAATGTAACCCTTGTAACAAGGTTTATTCAGGGGGAAAGGAACGTGATGGCAGACAGTCTCAGCAGGAGGGGTCAAGTTCTGTCCACAGAATGGACACTTCATCAAGAGGTCTGCAAGAACCTGTGGCGGATTTGGGGTCGTCCTTGTATAGACCTGTTCGCAACCTCGAAGACGAAGAAGTTGGAGACATACTGCTCCCCAGTGCCAGATCTCGAAGCAGTCCACATAGACGCTTTCCTTTTAGACTGGTCCCACCTGGACGTGTACGCATTCCCTCCGTTCAAGATTGTGCACAAAGTGATGCAAAAATTCGTGTCACACAAGGAAACCAGATTGAATCTAGTGGCCCCCTTTTGGCTCTCAAGAGAGTGGTTCACAGAGGTACTAGAATGGATGGTGGACACCCCAAGATCTACTCAAGCAACCCCACTTGGAAAGGTACCATCAAAACCTCCAAGCTCTACATCTAACTGCCTTCAGACTATCGAAAAACTCACAAGAGCTAGAGGTTTTTCGAAGGAGGCAGCTAGGGCTATTGCAAGAGCAAGGAGGTCTTCTACCATCAAGGTTTACCAATCCAAGTGGGAGGTTTTTAGAGAATGGTGCAGAGTCAACTCTGTTTCCTCTTCCAGTACCTCTATGACTCAGATTGCTGACTTGCTGTCATACCTTATAAGGAAACGTAGGTTTTCAACTTCTACCATCAAGGGATACGTCTTCAGGCATAGGAACTTGGACCTTTCTAGTAATAAAGACCTACAGGATCTTCTCAAATCCTTTGAAGCATCTAAGGAACGGCACCAGGAATCACCAGCTTGGAATCTGGATATAGTCCTGAAGTTCCTAATGAGTGACAGGTTTGAGCCCTTGCAGTCGGACCTCACTGTGAAGACACTCTTTTTGGTCAGTCTGGCGACAGCTAAAAGGGTCAGTGAGATTCATGCCTTCAACAAGAGAGTAGGCTTTAGAGATAACAAAGCTATCTGCTCCTTGCAGCTAGGCTTTCTTGCTAAGAACGAACGCACTTCTCAACCCTGGCCCAAGGCTTTTGAGATTCCGAACCTTTCGGATGTGGTTGGTGAGGAATTGGAGAGGGTCCTGTGTCTAGTAAGAGCCCTGAAGTTCTACCTGGAAAGAACGAAAGAGTTACGAGGAAAGTCAGAAGCTCTTTGGTGTTCGGTCCAGAAGCCTTCGTCACAGATGTCGAAGAATGCATTATCCTTCTTCATCAGGCTCTTAATAAGAGAGGCTCATTCACATTGTAGTGAGGCAGACCTCAAGCTTTTGAAAGTCAAGACACATGAAGTTAGAGCTGTAGAAACTTCTGTAGCCTTCAAGCAGAATAGGTCTTTACAAAGCATTATGGACACAACCTTTTGGAGGAGTAAATCTGTGTTCGCCTCACATTATTTGAAACGTGTCCAGACTCTTTATGAAGACTGCTACACTCTGGGACCATTCGTAGCAGCGAGTGCAGTAGTGGGGGAAGGATCTACCACTACATTCCCATAACCTAATACCCTTTTCTTCTCTTGGAACTATTGTATTTTTATGGTTATTTGTGGAGATTGGACGACAGTCCTCCACAATCATTGATTTTAGTCAGGTGGTCTGTTTGTTCCTTGAGAGTGCCCAGAACAAGGGTATTGGAGGAGGTCCTGTCACATAGAGGTATTTACACCGGTTTGACAGCTACTAGAGGTCTTCAGCCCCCTGGGTGGATCGTTGGATCTCGAAAGGAAAGCGGACATAATGAGGCAGGAATTCATTGACGTCAGGTTCCTTATCAGGTACAAACCCTTAAGCTTGTTCATTAACTGTTAAGTAAATTCCAACAATGTTGGCTGTCTCTGGCCCTCCACCAAAGGTGTCAATCAGCTATATATATAACTACCAGGTAAGTCAGATGTTTAAAAATGATATTTTCATAATAAGATAAATTTTTGAACATACTTACCTGGTAGTTATATATAATTTAATTCCCACCCACCTCCCCTCTAGAGACCAAAGGGCATGGAAGATCTGAGGAATGACTGGAATGGTTCCAGGTACCTGGGTAGAGGGCACACTGGTGGTACACCTGGCTACCCAATTGGCGATTGCTGCGAGTTTTGAATTTCTGCCGTGACGTCAAGGACTAAGCTATATATATAAGTACCAGGTAAGTATGTTCAAAAATTTATTTTATTATGAAAATATAATTTTTACCATCTGCTGTGATTAGTGCTAGGGATTCTTCCCATGCCGCTGTTGGCCTTCCCGGGCCTTCAGCCCTCGACTGCATTGCTAGCTCTGTTCTTGGGGAAGACTGAACTTACTGTATTTGTAGGGGGGATGAATTGCTGTATCAACCTGCTGCACCCTCTACCCTGGCTGGGTATGATGATACTCGAGATCTGTCGCTGCGTAATTGGACCAGTGCTGACAGCCGACAGAGATGGATAATCCTGAGCCGAAATGTTACTCCTTGGAATTCCTTGCATTCATTTGTGAGTACAGTACAACAGACTAGGGGTGGTGGCCTTGGCTCTTCCTTCGAAGAGAACCTTGTTCCTTGATCATCACTTTGAGACCCTTCAATGGTCAAGGCCATCCCTGAAGCTGCACTGCTGAGATCTAGTTAGTTTGGCCTTGGATCGAGTTGGTGATCAGATCAGTGGGTCTGAGAACACACTCGTTACCAGTTGGTTAAACAAGATGTGCCTCTCTCTATGCGCCAGAGCTTGCTGCATCATCAGACCTTTTAGCTTAACTGTTGCTGAGCACACTAATGGGGGATTCTCCTTGGGGAGACTCAAGACAGGAGGTACGTCCTTCTGGCCTTTGCCGGCCATGGAATCATCTGTTCTTGTGTACTTCCAAGGTGTCTCTTGGCTTAACCAGTGGTCAGATGCAGTGTCGTACTTTGTCAAGTTCTTTGTCAAGTCAACACAGTTATCAAACCTACATTCTCGTGCTGTTTGATGGGAATGTAGAGAAACCAGTGGGCCAACTGGATTTTGAAGAGGAATGTCTTGGTCTCCCGATTCTATAAACACGTTGGTTTAGAGGTAGTTCCGACGTTGAGGAACTCTTGGTGTGGGTAACTACGTCTCTCTTTCCAAGAAGTCACTTGCAAGTGGCAGTGGAGAAGTGGAGGATTTCTATGCAGGACTCCTTAATCCAGCAGAAGTTTTTTTTTTTTTTCCAAGAACCTCGGTCCTTGAAATGTAGCCATGCCTGTGGGATTGGATGCTAGGAAAGCCACAGGCCCCTTTATAGACCTATTTCTTTCAGGGAGGAGCCTATGCAATCACAGTCCTTTCGAGTCATCCAACCGGATCCTTACATGAAGGGTGGAGGGAAGAAGGGAGGGAGAGGGAAACGTTGATGCCTGTACTCTGCTACTAAGAGTAAGGGGATGCCAGTCATGCCATATCGCAACATGTCAGAGACACAGGACCGAACCGTGGGTCGCGAGTGTGCTTTGGGGCAGTTACTTAGTACCCATTCTACCTCTAGTTTGCAAGGCCAGAATTTCTGGTAATGCTGGAGGATCAGATGAGAACTCTATCAGTAAGTGCATCAAACAAAGTTCAAGATGGAAACAGTACTTTCAATGCTGAGTTCTATCAGATATGGAGAATTAATGCTTTCAGTGGATGTTAAGGATGCATGCATTTAACTACCAATTCATCAGGTCTTGCAGGAATGGCTTTGCTTCTTCCTGCATGGTACAGTACCCCATTTCAAGACTCTGTGATTTGGACTGTGTACTTCTCCTTAGGGGTTCAATCGGGTGTACACTTTCATAGCAGCTTGGGCCCATTCGCAACTCACAAGGGATATTCCTGTTTCTGGTGTATGTCTGTGATTGGCTGATCCTTTCCTCCTCCGTGAGGCAGTTGTTTCAGGATTGAGACCAGCTTCTTGCATTTGTCAATATCTGAGAATTATAACAAACTGGAAGAAGTCAAATCTCATGCCCAAACTGAGGCTGAAGTACTTGGGCATGCTGATAGACACGGCAGAAGCGAGAGTCTGTCAGTCGTAAGATCGCATGAGTAAACTCAAGAAGGTACAGTAGTGCAACCATTTCTTTTCAAGACAGAAATCCCAGCTTGGTGCTGACAGAATCTTCTTGGCCACCTTTCCTCACTGGAAAAACTCATTCGTCACATGTTCCTCCACCAGAGACTTATTCAGTGGTGTTTGAAGGATCACTGGTCAGCTGTCAGGGATTCCCTTTTCCTTCCTATTCCCGGGGGCCAGGAGGCTCGGGAGGATCTTTCCTGGTGACTGAACGAGGAAAAACAAACCATGGTAGTCGTCTGCCTCCGTACGTGGAACTGTTCTCATATGCGCCAAAGGAGTGGTGGGTCAAACAATTTAACATTCTGTTCATCTTAGAGATGTTAGGAAAAGAAAGGCACTAGAAGCATTCCAAGAACATTTGAGAATGCACTCGGTAGTGTTGATGAGTGACAACACCATCCTAATGGCTTGCATTAAAAAGCAAAGTGGCACGGCACGTCTCGTTCACTCCCTTTTGCTTGCATACCAATTTCCTTGTATTCAGAGTTACTCAAACCTAGACACTACTGTATTATTCTTCTGTCTGGTTTCCAGCAGCTGACTTTTCTATATATGTTGGAGACAAGCTTGCTATCTATTAAATTCTTTATTCCTGATGTGGGTATTAATCATTCTTTTGAATATTTATACATGTTGCATAAGATTTTTCATAATGCTTACCATCCATTGCATTTAGAACTTCATATACTGTACCATTATGTTTGTAGTACTGCACTAGGTATGCTGTTAATTCTAATAGTCTTTCCTTCTCCTTCATAAGGCTCAGTAGTACACAGTATTCTAAAAGTTCTATTCTAACTGTGACCAGATTTTGGAATGATCTTCCTAATATGGCATTTCAGAAGTTCAAGCTAGTGGCAAAAGCTTTTCTGTAACAGGTTGACATTAGTCTCTTTTCATAGTTCTAATATGACAGATTTACTGTATTTTAACATTGTTATTGATTCTAAAATATTTCCATTCTTATTCTTTTCTCTTCCTGCTCATTTTATTTGTTTTTCCTTATTTCCTTTTCTTACTGAGTAATGCTACTTTCCTGGTTGAAGCTCTTGGGGGTTTTAGCATCCTGTATTTTCAACTAGCATTATAACTTGGCTAGTAATAATAATGATAATATGGAAGGACTGGAGTCCTTTTTAGGTCAGTTTTAGTTATCAATAGACCATTAATGATAGGAGAAAATAGTGACGAGTCCTGTGCAAGGCTAGAGTTATGTCAAGTTAGAATCAAAGTTATTTTATTAATTATTAGGCTCTTGGTTTAGTCACCCAAAAATGAGGCTTTGAAGAAAGCAGATGAAAAGTCTTCATTCTACACCTAATGTCCTTTGGACTAATTGTGAAATAAATGATGACCATGTCAGGACAGGAGAAATCAGTAATGTCTCATATCATAGGAATAATCATAAGGAAGATTATATGAACAATTCATGTTGAGGCTACTTTTGTGCAATAAGAGAAGATTATTAGAGGGATAAACAACACAGATTTTAACAAGAAATGTCAATTTCAGAGGAAAATAAAATCCATAGGTCTTGTATCAGGTGTAGAGGTAGTAGGATTACATAGGTGGGGGAAGGAGATAGAAACAGGAGCTGAGTTTTTACGATACTTATTTGGTATTTGAAAAATAAAATCATTGAAGATGTAACAGGGACGGGATAGAGGAAGTTCAGGGGAAAAATTGTCTTGTAATTATATTGTTCAAGGGTTTGACCAAAGCTGGCACATACCGTTTTGGGCTCAAGCCATGTCGTCCTGATGGAAGGTTCCTATAAGTAGCTTCCAAGGGATATTTGAACTACAGTGATATTCCCAGAGAATTTACCTTTAGGTCTCCAGAATTCTAACTCCTGACGCGAATATCCTTAAAATTTCTCTTAAGGATATCGCATAATCAGGGGACGTATATCTTGATACAACATACAGTATAGCAATCTTCACCCGGAATAGCGTTTTCGCCTCGAGGGGGAAGAGTGGCAAATTAGAAGGGGAGCTGTTATCAAGGTTACCCTTCCTCCCATACTACTATTGAGTATCTAGATGGCGCCATATCCAAGATGGCGGTTATTCCTATTTTTGTAGCTAATTCGCACGGTGGTGTTCCCTGTTGATCTAACCTTTTTGATCAATTTTGTGAGGATTATTATGCAATCTTCAGCTTCTTTTGCCTCTGGAAAGTTGAGTATTGACTCTTTACAGTGTATAATTTTTAGCTCCTGCTCCACAGTGAAATTAGAGTAATTTATTGTGTTAGGAGCTCGGCCTGTCACCGGAGGCGCCATGGGCGCTATTGTTCATTATGCATGTGTTATTTAGTTAGCAGAACGATTCCCGGTTGAAATAGCATTAATAGATTATGAAAGCTATTTAGGCACAATTATACTAGTAAAGATATTTATTTTATGCATAATTTCCTCTTCCTTTTGTCGATCGTATACGTTAACAGTTTCGGCGATTTAGGTAACCGAGATCTCGTCTTGCCTAGGCTACCTAGCCTAGGCGATGTAGTATACTTTCAGAAATTATCCCCGTTTGCCCTCGTGTATCGTTTTATTAATTCAATGGGAGATAGTACATCTCCTAGAATTATATAACACTATACTTGTCTCCTGTGGAGATTTAAGGGTAATCCCTCGTTCCCTCTGATGCTGCCGTAGGTGGCAACCCTTTCTGGTCTTGCCATAGAGTAGTTCACTCCGGCTTGACTAGGCTAGGGTTTTCTGTCTCCCACCTTTGCCGGCGAGATTCCCGGCTTTGGTTTTTGACAGAATCTCAGAGTATTCAGTCTTTCTGCCAGCAGCAGAGCTACAGGGTGAGTAGTCACTCCCCTGCTGGCTTAGCCGCCGGCCACCTTCTCCCCTGCGGTCTAGAAGACTAGTCCTGTGTTGGCAGACCCTAGGCTGAAGAATAGACATTCTTCTGCCCCCTAGGACGGCACCGACACTGTAACAATGTTTCTCCAGTGTTGAGAGGCGGTGGCAATCCTGCCGCCGCCTCTTAACACCATTTCGGCAGACACTAGGCTGAAGAATAGATATTCTTCTGCCGCCTAGGATGGCGCCCATATCGAAACAGAGTTTCTTCCTTGTGTGGTAGCGGCGGCAATCTTGCCGCCACCTTCCACACTTTATACAGGACACTTTTCCCTGCCCCCTCTGTCCGTTGGCGATGACTTAGACATCGCATTCCTTATGGCCGTCGTCCTGCAATCTCACCGCTTGCCGGTGGGTTGCGGGGCCGGCCGGGCTCCTACATAAGCAGCTGTTTAGCCACTCAGTCTTTCCCTTTCGGACATAGGATCCGGGAAGGTTGTGCCGGCTATCGCTGCTGCCGGTGGGAGACCCAACTGCTGCTGAAGGTTCTTCAGTCCTCCCTTGGACTCCCATCCACAGTCCTGTAACCGGCAGTGCCGGCAACGGTCTTTGTGGCTGGATGGAAGCATGAATGATGCATTCTCCCCTTCCATTTGAACCTTCTTTCTGGAGGAAGGCAGTAAGTTTATATACTTACATCCTTATTAGTTTAAATATACATTGTAATAAGGCAGTCCTTCACTCCATGCTTTCTCTCTTTCTATCAGCTAGTGCCGCCAGGTACTTGCCGGCCGGGCCGGTGCCGTCAGGTACTTACTCAGTCGGCGGCATGCCAACTGTACCAGTGCCGCAGGGTACTAACCAGCCGGCCATATGCCGGCTGGACTGTGCCGCCAGGGACTAGCTCTGGCGGCAATATGCAGGCTGATCTACAGTATATGATTATACTGTAGCCAGTATATTTGCAGTAGAGTATATACTGCAGATAGAAAACTACTGTATATATTATACAGTAGTTATTTTCCAACATATCTTGTGTATCCTTGCCCAGTCTTTTGCGGAGACCAATCCTATATTGAAAGAATAGAATTCCTTCAATACTCTGATTAGAAATTAGTTTACAATTTACCCTACTATATTAAATATTTTAGAAGGGTCAGTGGTAGTACACTTTTCTATCCCTAAAGGTTAGAACCCTTATCTTTGAGCTTCCCTGATCAGCAAACACTATAGTTTTAATATTGGAAGGGAAGGTCACAGCAATTGGTTGGGTGGGATACACAAGCATGTGTGGGCAACATGCCGGCCGGACTGTGCCGCCAGGTGCTAGCCATGCCGGCAACACACCGGCTGAACTACAGTATATGATTATACAGTAGCCAGTATATTTGCAATATAGTATATACTACAAACAGAAAACTATAGTATTATTATACAGTAGTTAATTTCTAACATATCTTGTGTACCCTTGTACAGGCTTTTGCTGAGACCGAACCTATATTGAAAGAGTAGAATTCCTTCAATACTCTGATTGGAAATCAGTTAATACTTACCCCACAATATTAAATAATTAGAAGGGTCAGTGGCAGTGTATACTTCTTCTATCCCTAGGGGTTAGAACCCTTTTCTTTAGAGTTGCCCTGATAAAGGAAACTCTTTATCTTTAATATTGGGGGGAGGTTACCACAAATGTGTGTCTTTCCCTATTTCTTTCTAGCTTACTATCCTAAGCTATAATGATTAAAATATGAATAATTGCATATCTGTTTATCATGTGAGGTAAACAATTGTATACTCATTTTGTTTTCCTTTCTTTACAGGAGGAACCTCAGATGACATGCGATGCGGTCTTCTGCAATCTTAGGAGTAAGTACGGCTATGGTCATACAGCATGCAGGTCTCATGCCCCCTGCACCATTATTACCGAATCCCTGCAATATTGGGACCCCCAAGTGTGCAATATCTGCCGGACCTTGGTGACCGAAGGTTTCGATGACCCCAAGTCAACGGAGAACGAGGGATTCGGCACGTAAAAAGCTGCGCAAGTGGGTAAGAGGGTTCCAGAAGAACTCTCTGGGACCATACCTACCTAACAATAGGATGCGTAGCTTACTGTTCCCGAAAGCGGGTAGTTAAATGGTTGTGCCCCAAGCACGACTCTACCTCCCTGCATCCAGATTGCCATCGAGACGGATGGCAGGGTGGTACCTCTGGGAGGAGATGACGATGTCGTGTCGGAATTCCTTCTGTCTGTGCCGGCCCCGGAGCCGTTACCCTCGACGTCTTCACCGGCCCCAGAGCTGTTACCCTCGACGTCTTCACCTTCTACCCCTCCATTGGACAACACGAGCCAGGCGCTGGCCCATCTTACAGATTTAATGGAGAACATTTGCAAACGAGGCGAAACAAGGGAAGCGAAATTCAAGAGAGAGCTTAGTGAAGCTCCACTTATCGCCTCCCGAGGGTCTTTCCAGCGACCCAGAGACCAAGACTTCCTGACCTGCTCCAAAACCAAGGCCTGGAGGTATGCGGAGGTTATGCCGATTTTGAACGGCAAACTCTACATCTCAGAGAAGATGGGAGCTGTCCCCTTAGACGACATCCAGTTTTGACCAAGCTTTAATGCTTTCCCTGATTGCTTCATTCGACTGAAGCATGAACCAATGTCAAAAGAGGAGACAGAACCAGAGGAAGTCATGGTTTTCGACCACAATTAGGCACAGGCTATCTTGTCAAGTAGCTGAGAAAGGCGGGTTATTCGGTGTCGAAAGTGTCTGTCCATAGCAAGAAACACCCTACCTTTCTTGCTCCTGCATCAATAGCATTCCCCTTTACGTGGAAGGCATTTAAATCTGTTGCCAAGGCAGTGGAGGCAGGCAAGCCATGCCCTGCACTTGAGGAGAGCAGGCCTCTGTTACTAGCCTTGCCCATGCAGAAGAAGGAATGGAAGGAAGTCCACCTAACCTTCTTAGTAGGGAAACTGGACGCGGACATCGCTGGACGACAGTTTAGCGAGAATCTCCCTAAACTTTCGGAGTTTCTCTTGTGCAAGGAACAAGAGACGAAGGAGAGACTTGCGGCCTCTTTATCCCTACAAAACTGCATAGAGATGTGTGCAGGCCAACGAAGTACCCCAGACATGCTCATGGTCCTGGCCAAAATGCATATGGCCACCTTAGTAAAAGACTTATATGCTTTTATGAAGGCTAGGAGAGGCTGTAGAGAGTTCGTGTTCGCTGCTGCAACAGTGAAAACTGAACCCAGGAAGCTGATATCTTCCAACATCTGGGGTAAAGACCTCTTTCCAAACGATGTACTGTAGTCAAAGAGGTAGTCGAGAAAGCCATCACGGAGAATAGGAACCTTCTCCAGAAGTAGGGCATCTCTTCAAAGAGGAAGTCTTCCCTGGATGTGGGTCCCCAACCTAAAAGGAAGACGAAAAAGTCTATACTTTTCCCTCGGCCTGCTCAACAACATCCCACAGTTCTATGACCGCGGTGCCCCAGGTAGGCGGTCAAGGAGGTAAACCCTCCGATCAATCGAAGCAAGGAGACGCGTCTGGTAGGAGGGAGGCTCCAACAATTTCAGGATTGCTGGACCTTCGATCCTTGGGCCCAAGGCCTAATCAAGATTGGACTAGGATGGAAACTGGACATGTCTTCACCATCATTTCCTCAACTCTCCCAACACTCCAACCCCGTATTAGAAGAGTATACCCTATAGCTCTTGAGCATACAGGTTATAAGGGAAGCAAAGTCCATCAAATTCCAGGGAAGGCTGTTTTGTGTTCCCAAGAAGGACTCAAGAAAACTCAGAGTCATTCTGGACTTGTCGCCACTCAACAAGTTCATAAGAAACAGCAAGTTCAGGATGTTAATCTGTCTACACATGAGGACCCTATTACAAAGAGGGGCGTTCACAGTCTCGATAGACCTAACAAATGCCTATTGGCATCCTCTAGTCAGTCGCCCCCTCTCCTCCCACCTAGGATTCAAGTTACAGAAGATAAAATATTTTCTAAGAGCCACACTCTTCGGACTAAACATAGTCCCAAGTATCTTCACGGAATTGGCAGACGCAGTCGTGCAACAACCACACCTAGAAACTGTTCAGGTAACAAAGTACCTGGAAGACTGGCTGGTGCGGGGAGCACCCGAAGCGGCTGGTCTGCAAGCATCCAATGAAGTACAGTAACCCAGTTCCTTGAACATCTGGGGTGCAAAATCAACTTCAAGAAGTCTCGACTCTCTCCAGCTCAAAGGTTTCAATGATTGAAAAACCATTGGTACCTGAGGTCACATTGTCTCCTTTCTCTTAGGGAAGAAGAAGTAGATCGCAGGGTCGGTCAAGAGACTACTGTAATCCGATATGATTTCAAGACGCTAACAGGAAAGAGTAGTGAACTCTCTCCAATTCGGAGCAGTGACAGACCTAGTGCTAAGAGCACAGCTGAAAGATGCGTCAGGAGTCTGGAGAAGATATGCATCAAACGCTCGAAGAAATCTAAAATGACCAATATCTGCCTTACTTGGATCACTTCTCAACCCATGGTCGAAGTCCAAGAGCGCAATGAGGACCGTGCCCTTGCAACCACCTCTACCATCAATGATCATCCACATGGATGCCTCGACGGAAGAATGGGGATTTCACTCCCATTAAAAGAAAGTCCAAGGGATTTGGTCATCTCTGTTCAAGGCCCTTTTCATCAACTTTTTGAAAGCCATGGCAGTCCTTTTGATGTTGGGAAAACTCTCCCCACGCAGATCAGCCCTCATCAGGCTGATCTTGGACAGCGAAGTGACAAGGCTCAAGATCGTCCTATATAATCCATGTGATATTAGCCATCCCTTGCCTAAAGAGACGGCACCTATCAGCAGTTCACTTACAAATGATCCGCAATGTGACAGCGGATGCTCTACTCAGGTTCAAGCTGATAGTCAGAATGGTCCACAGACGCAGACTCATTCTCTTCCATCTTGGAACAAGTCCCGGAACTGCAGAAGGACCTCTTCATGACGAGCGTCATCAAGAAGCTACCTCGATATGTAGCCCCATACGAGGACCCTCTAGGGGAGATAACGGACGCCATGTCCCTAGTTTGTAACGGATGGACCCGGAATTTCCTGTTCCTTCCATCCAATCTCCTGCTGAAGGTCCTCAACATGCTGAGATCCTTCCAAGGAACGGCAGCTCTAGTGGCTCCCAAATAGCCCAAGAGCTACTGGTTCCCTCTAGTGAGGGAACTGAGGCTGAGGCTGGCCCTTGTACCGAACCCAGCACTATCTCAACAGGTTCAGAAGTTAACTGTCTTCGATTCATCACAGGGAACCCAAAACCTTCATTTAATAATTTTCTCGCCCTAGTGGTTAAGAAAAGATTTGGGATCCCAAAAGGCAGTATAGACTTCTTAGAAGAATACAAGTCTAAGTCAACTAAAAGACAATATGAATCGTCTTGGAAAAAGTGGGTTGCTTTTGTTAAAGCAAATGGACCGTAAAGAAATTTCAATAGACTTCTGTCTGTCCTTCTTTATCCACCTTCATTATCAAGGTCTGGCACCTAACACGATAACTACGTGTAAGTCAGCCTTGACTAGACCTCTTATATATGCCTTTCAAGTGGATCTGACAAACGAAATCTTTAACAAGATCCCGAAGGCATGCGCTAGACTTAGGCCTGCAGCTCTTCCGAAGCCCATTTCATGGTCTTTGGACAAGGTCCTACATTATGCTTCATCTGTGAACAATGAAGATTGTTCTCTCAAGGATCTAACCCAGAAGTTATTTTCCTGTTTGCTATAGCCTCAGGGGCTAGAGTTAGTGAAATAGTAGCCCTATCAAGAAATGAGGGCCACATTCAGTTCACAGAAGTGGGAGAACTGAATCTCTTTCCTGGTCCAGCTTTTCTCGCCATGAACGAGCTACCCACTAAAAGATGGGGTCCCTGGAGAACCTTCCCTCTGAAGGAAGATGTCTCTCTATGTCCGGTGGAGTGTCTAAAGGTCTATCTTCGTAGAACTTCAGACTTCAGGGGAGAACAGCTCTTCAAAGGAGAAACCTCAGGATCAAACTTATCCCTAAAACAACTGAGGGCGAAGCTCACCTATTTCATTCGCAGAGCGGATCCTGACAGTACACCCGCAGGTCATGATCCAAGGAAAATTGCTTCATCACTGAACTTTTTTCAGTATATGGACTTTGAGCGTCTTCACTCATATACTGGATGGAAATCATCCAGAGTGTTCTACAAACACTACATTAAGCAAGTCCATGAACTGAAGCATTATGTGGTGGCGGCAGGTAGTGTATTAAAACCTGTCGTCTAGTGCTGCGATGAACAGTTAATTGATTGGGATTATCAATTAGGGTGAAAAGGTGTTGATACTTACAGTACGATAATTTTTAAGTGAGTGTCACCATGGTGACACTAAGAGTGATCAAAACATCAGGTGTGGAATTATACAGATAACACTTGTGCCGTGTGTACATAGTACACAGTGTTGATAGTATACAACATTTACAGAATTTATATTGGGAAAATTTATAAAAATTTTCAGTTTTAGAGTGGCACTCATCATTTCTTTCCTTTCAGGGAGGAAAAATATTTTCTGTATACGTTGCACGTATAATTCCTTTAACACGTTACATTCGTTACACTCGTTTTTCCATTTCGTCATTTATTCAAAATAAATGTCTAATAGAATATAATTACGTCCTCTTTCACCCTGCAATTTGCACATTAAATATGCCAGAGTTCTCTTACTTATTTAGTTAAGTAAACCTCATATCATTGTATGCTTACAAACAATGGATATAGTTGACACTTATATTGTTCCAACAATATATAGAAACCGTGAGACCGTTTGTATATCTAGTGGATACTTATGTTTGTTCATACAATATATGCTAACCTTGAAGCCCCTTTTCTACTGTCTAGTATGACTCTTCCCTGCAGGTTGCAGGAAGCACTAACATTGTCTATGATTAGTGGTAATGACGGATAACGGCAACGTCATTTGTCTCAATGGTCCAGATGACCATAGAAAAATTGTCCCAAGGTTAAAGCACCAATGAAAATCCACAGATATAGTACTTTCTAGTAATGCTCTGGTAAACTTCCACCAGGACGACATGGCTTGAGCCCAAAAAACGGATTTTGAGCGAAGCGAAAAATCTATTTTTGGGTGAGATAGCCATGTCGTCCTGATGAACCCGCCCTCCTTTTCTGTTGAAAAGGCCTTGGCAGGATCCCTCCCAAAACTACTATATCTGCAGCACCATGCTCAATGCTACTAGGAATAACCGCCATCTTGGATATGGCGCCATCTAGATACTCAATAGTAGTATAGGAGGAAGGGTAACCTTGATAATGGCTCCCCTTGTAATTTGCCACTCTTCCCCCTCGAGGCGAAAACGCTATTCCGGGTGAAGATTGCTATATGTCGTATCAAGATATACGTCCCCTGATTATGCGATATCCTTAAGAGAAATTTTAAGGATATTTGCGCCAGGAGTTAGAATTCTGGAGACCTAAAGGTAAATTCTCTGGGAATATCACTGTACTGTAGTTCAAATATCCCTCGGAAGCTACCTATAGGCACCTTCCATCAGGACTACATGGCTATCTCACCCAAAAATGGATTTTTCGCATCGCTCAAAATCCGTTTTGTACTGTCAACTATAGTTGGGATGCTTCAAATAGAATTCAGATTAATTTATGGTACGGCTTCCCGCCAAGAAAATACTATTATGAAACCAAAATGACACTTGCAATAACCTAATATCTGTATTATATGAAACCCAATTATTTGTTGACTTTTGCAGCTGGAAATCATAGGCATGGGGTTCAGGTTAGGCCTACCCTAGGCCAAAAGGTAACAAAATTTGACTTACAATCAGCATCCTGGAACCAATTAATTTTGTAAGTTGAGGACCTTATGCAGTGAATTGAAAATGTAGATATACTCAACAGGAAGTATACCAGGTTAACTAGTGGAAAAAACAAAGCTGAAGAAAATCATAAAAATTTTTTAAGTGAAATGAAAAAAAAAAAAAACGGTTGAACTTGATAAGCCATAGTTGGGACTATAACAGACTTGTAAATAAGAATTGTGGTTGAGGAGTAAAAACAAAAAAGAAAAAACAGTTGGAGATCCTGGAAACACTAGTAAAAGAAAAGTAATTTTGTGTTGTATGGTTCGATTATTGCACCTTTTCTTTTTGGTTTTATTAGATATTGAAGTGGTCTAAGCACTAAGACTTGGTGTGGAACAGAAATGGTAAATGTTATGGTTTATGCTGTGTATGAACAAGATGAGTTTTTTTATCAAGTACCACATGACTGCATTTTAGATATTCTATATATCAATGATTACACTTTCTTATGATTGAGTTAATGCCCTCCTGTCTTATTAAACCCAAGATTTATGAAATGAAGGCCACTAAAACATTACTCTAAATATTATCATTTAAAGGTTGACGAATGGGCGTTCGTATGGAAACACATATGCTAGGTGAGTTGTTTGGTAATGGCCCACTGTTAATAACTGTATAACACTTTTGATAAGTTCACTAAGCAGCTAAAAATCTCTTATCTGTCAAAGAAAAAGCATGCTGAAGTGTGGTAGTAGTTGCAGATAGTCATCTTTCAGTGTTATACTTATTCAAGAAGAATTGGCCTTTTGTGGATGTCCTCTAAGGATCATACGATCCCTTCATTGTACAGTATCAAAGAAATGTTTGCAAAGACTATACCACTTGACTAAACTCTGGACAACTGAGTGTGAACTTTAAAGTCCACAAATATCTGTGCACAGCATAGTCCTTATTTATCTTCAGGAAGAATGGAAGGTGTAGTTCTATTTGTGGAGAGCTTTACAAATAGCTATTTAGTGAATGCATACTAACAACTTGAGCACTTTCAGATACGCACTGATGATTTGTTCATATATTTTCACTGGTTTTGGTATTACAGATTGTGCATCAGCCATCATTTCTTTCTTTTCAGAGGACCAAGAATCATGATAAAAGTTCACATTTGAAGTAATATTCTCAAATTATTTTGATCAGCATGCCAGCTTCAGTTTTGCTTGTGAGAAGAATTAATTCTACTCTGCTTTTGCATGAAACCTATAAATTATATTTTCTAAGTTTTTTTTTTTTTTATTAATATTATTATTATTATTATTATAAAGTTGTGTGTATTGTCTTTAGGTGCTTTCATTTTTATTGATCTGCAAATGTTATGTATTGATTGTTATTGGTGTAATTTTAGTACTGTATGTACTTGTCTCATTTTTCTTCTATAAGGGGAGATTTACATGTTTGGTATACTGTATAAGATTAGTGAAAAGTTATATATATTTTTTAAAATTCATAGCTTGGCATCAGGATTCTAAGAAAAAATAATAGTGCCTTTATATCACTTGACAATAGCATCATGATAGCTTTTCTAATAATTAATTTCTTCTTCTGAATACCTGTCATGCAGTGCATGTACAGTTGTTAGACCCCGTGGATTATCTTAAATTTTCAAGTGATTTTAATATATTTTTCTTTTATTTCTCTAACTTATATCACATCTTCCATTATTTCACCTTGGAAGTATAGGTACTCAATTT
Organism: Palaemon carinicauda; assembly: GCF_036898095.1. Lineage (NCBI taxonomy): Eukaryota > Metazoa > Arthropoda > Malacostraca > Decapoda > Palaemonidae > Palaemon > Palaemon carinicauda. The sequence continues at coordinate 65,453,478 of NC_090726.1, read as the reverse complement.
TGTCTTTTTTATGTCATTCCACCAGAAAAGAATTTTTTTATGACATGCATAAATATATAAATCATAATAGATCTTAATATCCAAAGCTGATTCCATAAGCCAATGTAATTTGCAAAGTATTGAGGTCACTGGAAATGGAGAGTTAAAATTTTCTTGGGAAACCTTAAACTGTGTGACTTGCTTGTAAATGATCTTAGGGCAAGCTTGGTTGTGAAACCAATCTAAAAAAAAAGTATTGCATAAACTAAGCAAAAGTAGTAGTTTATTAATGAGTGGTTGAACTATCCATGACGTTTATTAATGAGTGGTTTAACTATCCATGACGTTTTTACCATCAAGGACTCTTAGCCTAGCCAACAACTATGGGCTAGAGATTGGCTTCCGTCAACAATTCACAAAAAACAAATTTTATCGTTGGAAACCTTACACCCTGGTACATCATCTTCACTACAGCGGACTGGTGATTTTTAGCATGAACATTGGGCCATAAGGACCCATTTTCATACATCTATCCATCTTCTGTTAATGTATTTGAGGCATCTTAGCTGTCTGCTTTATAGGGCAGACACCTTCTCCCGAGGCTGGCTAGCTTTGATTTTTATTATTATTTTTATTGTTGTTGTTATTATTATTATTATTATCATTATTATTATTATTATTATTATTATTACAAACTAAGCTTCAACCCTAGTTAGGAAAGCAGGATGCTATAAACCCAATGACTCCAAGAGGGAAAAATAGCCCAGCAAAGATAGGAAGCAAGGAAATAAACTATAAGAGAAGTAATGAACAATTCAAATATTTTAGGAATAGTAACATTAAAATATATCTTATATATAAACTATAAAAACTTAAAAAAAATCCAGAGGAAGAGAAATAAGTTAGAATAGTGTGCCTGAATGTACTCTCAAGCATGAGAACTCTACCCCCAAACAGAAGCTTTGGCACTGTCCAAGACTAGGGAACATTGGTTTGATTTTGGAGTGTCCTTCTAGAAGAGCAGCTTACCATAGCTAAAGAGTCTCTTTTATCCTTGCCAAGAGGAAAGTAACCACCGAACCAACAATTACATTGCAGTAGTTAACCCCTTGAGCAAAGGAGAATTGTTTGGTAATCTCAGTGCGTGTGTAGGCAAAAAAAAAAAAAAAATGAGCCGTAAACAGAGAGACGGATCCAGTGTATTACTGTCTGGCCAGTCAAAGGACCCAATGACCCAATGTCGTTTGTCTATATTTTAGTCGTATAGACTCTTGTCCAGAAGTCAGAATAGCACCATTCCCTGTGTGCGACTCCATCCTTAATGTCTGTTTATGCTGAAAACTTTCCTTGGCCAGCGAGAGAGTTCCATCACTATCCAAAGAGGACAAAACTTTGAGAGGGGCGACTCCAGGCATGAATTATCCATGAATCGGCAAAGGAAATCTGTTTTCAAGGATACAATTCTTCAGACGTGAACATAAGCATCTATAGACCTGACTGGACAGGTCCAAAGTAACTGCTAAAATAGATTTGGCCCTTGGGGTCCATATCAAGTCTAGTTACTTTTAAGTGGATCATTGAGTTCAAGGCCATCGTAAATGGGCCAGTATATGCAGATGTCAATCTACCTTGACAATTTTTATGAGATATTACAAGGAAATGTGGTTGTTCATACTGCATCTCTTCATAAGAGACAGGTTCTCTTGGGATTTTACCTCATGAGGGGATGGTGCCACCATTGTACCTTGCGTGGTGCATTGTAGCCATTACTTGAATATCTTTTCAATGTTTCATTAGCCCCTGGTTGCACTTGCCTACTTTCATTTTGCTACCCAACCTCCTCTTTATGTTATAGTGTAACTAGAGATTTACCCTAGCTGCACTTGTACTTTGAATGGCCTCATAGACCAAAGTGTTAGGTGCTATAACCCAACTCCATCTTGGGTTACAAGCTTCTACATCTGAATGGTAGGTTGATCCCTCCCTTTTTTTTAGTATTTTGAAGTACAAACTATATTGTAACTTTCTGGGTAACAACTCATTATACCCAGTGAAATAATCTTAAGACGCTTAGTTCTTGGCCTTCAATGTCCCCAAGTACTCCATATTGCCTAAGCTGGGGTTTATATCTTTGAGACATTCCACCTCAATAGCAATATTTTCTTGTTTTGATTCATGGTTTTCTCGTGAAACTACTGATTTTTGTCGTACAAATCCATCAGTCATAGAAATTGTCCTCCTCCTATTTCAACATTTCTTATTGTGGTATGATCATTTTGAGCAAAAGAACGAGAAGGATAGTATATTTAAGGCATGAATTTATCAGTAGTCACTTTTTCCATTTACCTATTTTGTTTTCAAGATTTCAGAAGTTAGTATATTTAAATTCAACAGTACTCATTAATCCAGTTTGTGGTACTTCCTGAGCACAATAATTAAAGGAAAAAATTCTAGCTGCCATTCCCACATCCTTAATGTGTCACAGCATTGTTCAAACATTAATGAGATTTGTGTTCACTGAGATTGCTTCATTTCTTATTTCTCCGTGAGCAGATGATGATGATACTCCCACCTCTAGAGCCCTGTGTTAGCTCTGTGGAACCAACCAAGGGCACCTGGAATTATTCTCATTATTATTATTATTATTATTATTATTATTATTATTATTATTATTATTATTATTATTATTATTATTATTATTGTTATTATTATTATTATTTCTAGCTAAGCTACAATCATTGTTGGAAAAACAGGATGGTATAAGTCCAAGGGTTCCAACAGAGAAAAACAGCCCAGTGAGGAAAGTAAATAAGGAAACAAACAAAATATATGAAAAGTAATGAACAAATAGAATAAGATATTTTAAGAACAGGAGCATTATTAAAATAGATCTTCCATAAATAAACTGTAAAAAGATTTATGTCAGCCTGTTTTACATTAAAACATTTGCTGCTAGTTTGAACTTTTGAAGTTATACTGATTAAACTACCCGATTAGGAAGATCATTTCACAACTTGGTCATAGCTGGAATAAAACTTCTAGAATACTGTGTAGTATTGAGCCTCATGATGGAGAAGGCCTGACTACAGTATTAGAATTAACTGCATATCTAATATTACGAACAGGATTATACTGTTCGGGGTCTGAATGTAAAGAATGGTCAGAATTATGAAAAGTCTTATGCAACTTGCATTACAAACTAAATTGAACAACGGTGCCAGAGATTGATATCTAGATCAGGAACAAGAAATTTAATTGACCGAAAGTTCCTGTCCAACAAATTAAGAAGAGAATCAGCAGCTGAAGACCAGACAGGAGAACAATGCTTGGAACAAAGTAGAATGAAAGAATTAACACTATGAGAATAGATTGATCACCAAAAATCTCGCAGGACTTTCCTCAATAAGCCAATTTTTTTGTGCAATAGGAGAAGTCAGACGTAATATGTTTCTCAAAAATAAACTTGCTGTCAAGAATCACACCTATAATTCTGTAAGTCATATAGAGTTAAAGAGAGACTATATATATATACACACACACACATATATATACATATATATATATATTATATATATATATATATATATATATACAGTATATATATATATATATATATATATATATATATATATATATATATATATATATATATATATATATATATATATATATATATATATATATATATATATATATATATATATATATATGAGCAAAGTAAAAAGAGCTGTATCCAGAGAGAGGAGTCTAGTATCAGTGTGTCTGGGGCATCCTAAAGGGATTAATTTTCTCTTCCTGTTGCATCTTTAAAGACATATTTCTATGAATGTGGGCTTATCTACACCAATTCAAAACTTTTATTTGATAGACTGGTCTTTTTTCATTTTGAAATAATACTGTATAATTTAAGTAAATCAAATATCTATGTGGAATATTTAGAAAAAATAGTTGGATCCTCAAAATGTTTATACAAAGTTGTACTGTATTTGCATTACCTGAAAACTTAAAACTTATTCAAGCTTATTTATTCCCTCTCTTATAGTCGACGACCTTCTCAAGAGCAACAGTATCGAGAACAACAAAGATGGGTATGTATTGCTAAATATTTAGCCACAGAAGTATAGTACTACTTAATTCCTGGTTTTATTTAGTGAAGGTTTAATAATTGTCATCATCATCATCATCATCATTCTATTATGATTTATTGCTTTCATTTTTATTATTGATTATTAATTCGTATTTTATTACTATTATGAAATTATTGCTCAATTTCTATTATTTTGTTAGTGGGAATTATTATTATTTTGTGATTTGAGAATTTTTGAATGAGCTTTAAATGAGAAATATTAAATAAAAACAAAAATAATGAATTACTCAGTTTTATATAGTACTGTAATCTCTTGCATATCTGCACTTGTCTATAACTGCACACTTTTGTGTGAATCAGTATTTTTTCCTGCTCTCACTGATTGGTGAAAGTGAGCCTTTTTTAACATAGTTTAGATTGACAATTAGATTTTCAATGGGAGCAGAGAGCTCAAAAGAAATATTTCTGCGTAGGCAGGTAAAATTGCCTAATTCCTATATATGTTTAATGGTGAGGGGGGTTTGGGAGTTAGGGAGTGAAGAGATAATTGTTCAACTTAAGCTGCAGGTCTGGTGTAGAGAAAATCAAACAATGCTTTGGTTTCAGTTTGCTATAGGAAACAGGATCTCAAAAATTATAAATAGAGGGCAATTATGTGTAAGTTTACTGGCTTGTTTTGCAATGGTACAACAGGTTTTGTGTTCCTTGTTAATTTTTGCTTATACATAGCATTCATTACAGATGCACATACACACATTTATAAATTTCATGCCCTACTTATTGATTGCTTGAGTGTTACTGTACAAGTCTTGTATTGATTGAGCATGTATTTAAGTATTTTATTGCCATACAATGCCACACAATGTTTTGCTGGAAGCAATTGTATATATTTTTTTTTTTTATTACTTAAATTATATTTTTTTTATGCATTACATTAGTATTATATTCGTGTATGGTTGCATAGTTTAGACTTTGTTAGGGCTTGCCTTTCGGGTAACCTTGGCTAGACTTTGCCAGACCTGCACTTTGACCTTATTCTCACCACTGTTAGAGCTGATTGTGCTGATACACAAAGTACTCTATATAAGTTGGACAAGTTAATTATGAATCGAGACATCTGTCAACTTGTTCAACAAAAGGAATGAATTATGAAGAGAGACTTATGTCAAGATGTTCAGGAAATCATGTTTTCAAAGTTTAAACTATCATCACATTATTGTGAATATTGTTACTGTACCATATTTTCTAATTTAAAACATTCTCTGGAGAAACTGGTTCAAAATATCTTTAAAGGCTTGCTTCTGAATATTTCAATTTTATGCAATTGATGAAGAAATTGACAGCAAAGGTTTTCAAAAGTATATTTACTGTCAAGAATGATACTTAGAATTGAAGTGAGTACATGTAGTATTTGTAGAAAAATTAGTCAATGGAAAGATCTGGGTTGGAGAAAATCCAATCATCACAGACCAAGTAGTAGTTATGCTTTAAGTTTAGTACTGTAAAGGGTTAAATTACACACACACACACACACTCTCTCTCTCTCTCTCTCTCTCTCTCTCTCTCTCTCTCTCTCTCTCTCTTTTTTTTTTTTTTTTTTTGTCCATTTAGATGTTTCCCCGTTTTTTTAGTGTGAAACTGATGAACGAGAACGTGGCTATAGCAGAGGAGATGGTTATGGATATGCTTCTCCACCAGAAGTAAGACAGTCGCCTGTTGGGTATGAACAACGATCACCTGCTTCGGATCCAAGATATGAACACCAAACTCAGTCACGGGTTAGTGGTAAAATTTGTGTGGCTTATAATTGACTATAGAGAGCGGAACCCATCTTAGGAGGTAATTTATATGGAGACTTCAACCATGTAGAATTTGACAAGTAATGTAGCTATCTTGCTTGAGCGAAAAATATATTTTTATCGTAAAACATTTCTACACAAACTTAGTAATCACAAATAGCCTTGTCCAAAGAAAATGGCTACTGATCGAGTAAAGAAAGATGAGGAGCAGCAGCAGCCATAGTACATTGATGTTTTCATTGGTACCATAACCTTATGTGAAAAAAAAGTCGGAAATGAATGGAAGTCAATATTTTTGTAAGAAGCTAAAAAAACACAGGCACTCTGCAGGGATGATGAAGCTCCCCAATATTGAAGGTACTGTATCACAGACAAAGTTGAAAATTTTCCATGATGTAAGTGTCATCCTGGAGTGGCCGAAAATGTTGTTTTAGTTTCTTCATTGGAGTCTTCATTTAACAAAATATCATTAAGAGAGTAAAAATTAGCATTTTAATGGTTTGTTGAGTCCCGGAATTACCATAGTCTCCCATTCACGTAAGGTCTTGTTAGGGAAGTTTGAAAAGAGCCTGCAGATATTAATGAATGAGCTGAAGTTGAAGAGCATGCTGAGGGAAGAAGAATAATTGGAAAATAATTGGATGAGAGGTCAGTTCTTAGTTACAGAGAGCTAGGTAAGTGTTGATTGTGGGGCAAGAACAGCAGCATTACGATAAGAAGATTACTCTAATAAAGAGTCACAACTTAAAATAGAGTTGTAGTATGACTGCCATATGAAATATAAAGATGAAGAATCAGGAAAGCTCTTATAACTCCAATGACCTGACAGTCAATGTTGCGAGTCATAGGGGTACCTTAGGGAACAAGATTACTAGCTAACATGAAGACACATAACTGACTTTGGTTACAGGACTCCTGGAAAGACTATGCTGGTCTTGTTGCTTGCAGATTTTAGACCATGTTCAGCAGGATATTATAAATACTCTTGTGAGGAATTTCAGGTGTCTCTGTAAGTGCTTGGTTAGGGGTAACTGGAGGAATCAACTGGAATAGGAAACGCTACTTTGTGATTTCCTTTGGACAAATCAGAAGAGTAACTGGAGACAGCTGTTGCTGTTAACACTAAATAGAGTGCGACTGTCATGAGGTGTAGTCAATACCAATGTGGAAAGAGATGAAGTATGAAATGTTACTTTTGAATATACAGTGGTTATAGGAGGAATGGACAGAAACCTCCCTCTTAGAAGTAACAGCCCTAGAACTTGTAAAGGGAGACTTCCAAGCAAGCAAATTTCCAGTACACAAAAATGGAGAGGCAAGACTGCATGTCCTTCTCTGATGTTCTAGGTTACAGGAAGAAGCATCAAAGGTGTTGAAGCTTTAACTAATAGTGCCAAGTCTTGACAGCAAGAGCAGCCACAGGATTTGAAGGTGAAGATTCAAGCGAAAATTTATTTGTAGATGATAAAATAAGTTCACAGTGATATAATTTTACTCATATTATACCAATAAAACTTCTTGGACTTCATGTGCTATTCATTCTTTAATGTGCTATTCATTCCTTAGCAGAAAGCTTCCACTAGAAATTGAAAATAAAATAATTTCTCGGTATAACATATATGAAACCCTTTGTTCTGTTTGGAAGGAGTCACTGGTAAATATAACTGTAAACAAGCAATGTTCCCTTACAACTTCCCCATTCCAATCTCCACCTTTGATTGTCCTTTATTTTTTAGTCTTGGCCTCAGCATATTGCATTTATTTTGTTTGGTAACATTTTTGGTTGATACTTCTCTATTTACAGTTTCTCGTATGTTATAACTTTTATTCTTTGTACTAAAGTTTTTGAGGCTCTAAATACTTCATATCAGTGTGCTCCTCCTTCAGTTGATCAGGCTATGCCAGTTCCCTATGTGGAGCATGTGCCTATTTTTAAATATTAAACTTAGCCGGTGAATATATATATAGCTTACGTCTCCGACGGTCGACAGATTCCAAAAACTCGCGAGCGATCGCCATGAAGGTTGCTGGGTGTGCCCACCAGCGCCGACTATCGGCCAGATACCGCATATACTTCTCAACCAATTCAGTTCTTCTCTGTCGGTGGTAGTGACAGCATTGGTTCCGCTCGCGCTTAACCTCAAGTTTCTACCGATTGGTGAAGTACTTGTTCATGGTTTTATTGCTTTCGCTGTGTTGGTTATCTTCGATAAAACTCTTGAAACCCTTTTTTGATTATTGTTGCTGAACTTGGGTTTCTTTTGGATTTTCTTTGAAATTTTCACAATGGCTGACCGTTCTCCTGTCTATCGTAAATGTGCGAAAGACTGTAATAAACGTCTTCCTAAAGCTTCCATCGATCCTCATACTATTTGTGTTAATTGCCGAGGTAAATCTTGTCAATTAGGGGATCGATGTGAGGAATGTATTGTTTTATCTGAATTCGAGTGGTTGGAGTATGAGAAATATACTCGGAAACTCGAAAGAGATAGGGTGAGAAGAAGCTCTTCTAGATCTCTAGATTTTTCCTCTTCCCATGCCCCTGAACCTAATCCTTCTCCTGTAGTGGTAGTTTCAGAACCCCCTATTGGCACTAATGAACCTTCTATGCGTGATATGTTATTGGCCATTCAAGCGGTGGGTGAGAAGGTCGAATCGTTGGCCTCGGACAGAAATCAGCTTATGTCCGACGTTAAAATTTTAAAGGGTCAAAGTGGTAAAGTGGAAAGTGCATCAAATATGTTTAGTGTTTTGCCGGAGGGTTCGTCTGTTCGTGCTTGTCACTTGCCTAGTCCGAGACCTCTTTCAAGCTCCCCTGCCCCAGGGAGAAGGAATGTCGTAGGACTTAAGGGAGTGAGAGAGGTAAACCAACGTACAGACGTTCCCTCAAAGGTATCAGACGTTGCTCTTCAAGCACGTCCTTACCATAAGACGGGAGAAACGAAGTTCTCCTCGTCTTCCGATGATTCGTCTCATAAGAAACCTTGGCGTAAGGTTTCAAGACCTTTGAAACGCAAGTCGGTCCCTTCAGGACAGGTCCAGCGTCCTGGCTGTAGTCATTGGGACAGCTCCGACCGTATTCAGTCATCGGATGATTGTTCTCCTGTTAAGCGCAAACGTGACATTGAGTTCGAGGGTCCCGTTCGGTGCGATGACTTGCATGCGCAGATGTTGCCGATGTCACGGTCCGTTTCGAGTCCTGTTGACCCTAAGTTGAGTGTCTTACAAGACATGCAGTTAAAACTTTCATCCTTAATGGAAGTTTATGATCATGTCCAGGTTCGTAAGGAACCTTTGCTTGCGGTTCGTCAGTCCGGCAAGCGTGATTCAGGTCTTCAATCTCTTAAGCGAGATTTGTCTCGTCGTTCTGACGTTATCGCTAATGTCAGCGGTGCTGTTAAACGTGATTCTGATCGTGTTCCTCGTCAGTCGCGTCAGTCACGTGACGTTGAACTTCAGTTTCCGCAGTCACAGCGTGACTTTGAGCTGCAGTCGCCGCAGTCCCGACGTGACGTTCATCGGTCGACTCCGTTGTCCCGACGTGATACCGACCGTCAGTCGCCACAGTCTCGTGTTGACTCTCAACCTCAAGACCTTCAGTCTTTGCAGTCTCGACGTGACGTCGTCCCTTCGACTTTTGCTGCGGCTCCTTTGCTTATTGATGTGGCATGTCAAGCTTTGCCGCATCGGCATGCTGTTTTTTCCCCGTGTCGCAAGACTTTACCTTTGTCGGATGATGTTCCTTCGGATGAGGAAGTTGATGATCCCCTTCCTGCTGATGTGCCTTTGGGGATCTATTCAGATGGAGAGGAGCCTAGGGTTGTTCAGCAATCCCTTGACTTTAAAAAGATTATGCTTATCTTTAGGGATGTTTTTCCTGATCATTTTGTTACTGCGGCTCCACGTTCGCCGCCGTCTGAATTTACTTTAGGCATGACTTCATCGACTCCGTCGTTTACGAAGTTGGTTCTCTCTCGCTCTTCTAAGAGAGCCTTGCATTTGTTGGGAGACTGGTTAGTAACCAGGAGAGGTTTAGGGAAGTCTTCTTTTGCCTTTCTCCCTTTCAAATTGGCTTCTCGTGCGAGCGTCTGGTATGACACGGGAGAAGTTCTCGGCTTGGGAGTGCCTGCCTCTGCCCAGGAAGACTTCTCAAGCCTTGTAGACTCTCCTCGTCGTCTAGCCATGAAACGCTCGAAGGTTTGCTGGTCCTCCACAGATCTGGATCATCTCCTTAAAGGAATTTTCCGTGCCTTCGAGGTTTTTAATTTTTTGGATTGGTCCCTGGGAGCCTTAAGTAAGAAGGTCTCTTCATCGAACAATGATGTCTCTATTCAGATAATGTCTTGCATGGACAAGGCAATAAAGGATGGCTCTAATGAACTGGCGGCTAAGTTCATAGCAGGAGTTCTTAAGAAGAGAGAAACTCTGTGTTCTTTTCTTTCTGCAGGGGTTACTCCCTGTCAGAAGTCAGAACTTCTTTTTGCTCCCTTATCTTCTACTTTGTTCCCTCAACATCTTATTAGAGATATCGCGGCATCTCTTGTTCAGAAGGACACGCACAATTTAGTGGCCAAGACTGCTCGTAAGGTTTTGCCTTCTTCTTCTCATGTCAGCAGACCCAAGTTTGACATGCCAGCGGCGAGATTTATCCCGCCTTTTCGTGGCAGAGCCCCCAGTAGGGGAAGCTCTCGTTCCGATAGCAAACGAGGTAAGAAGAGAGGATCCAAATCCTCACGTGGCAGAGTCTGACTGCCCACGTCCTCAGACAGCGGTAGGGGCCAGATTGACCAACTTCTGGCAGGCCTGGTAGAAGAGGGGTGCAGACCGGGAGTCTGTTTTGTTGCTGAAGGAGGGTTACAAAATTCCTTTTGTACGAAGACCTCCGCTAGTGAAAGTTCCGATAGACCTCTCTCCCAGGTATCGAGAGAGACAAAGAGACAGGCGTTGCATCTTCAAGTTTCTCTGTTGTTGGAGAAAGGGGCGGTGGTGAAAGTCTCGGACCTTCAATCCCCAGGTTTTTACAACCGTCTCTTCCTGGTTCCGAAGAACACAGGAGGTTGGAGGCCAGTGCTGGATGTAAGTGCTCTCAACGTGTTTGTTGTAAAAACAAAATTCACGATGGAGACCACCAAATCCGTTTTAGCAGCGGTCAGAGAGGGCGACTGGATGGTCTCTCTCGACCTGCAGGATGCGTACTTCCACATTCCGATACATCCAAACTCTCAACATTATCTGAGGTTTGTGTACAGGAAGGTGGTGTATCAATTCCGAGCACTGTGCTTCGGCCTCAGCCCTGCTCCTCTTGTTTTTACAAGGCTCATGCGGAATGTAGCGAAGTTCCTACATTTGTCGGGGATCAGAGCCTCCCTCTATTTGGACGACTGGTTACTCAGGGCGTCGTCCCTTCATTACTGTCTGGAGGACCTCAAATGAACTTTGGACCTGGCCAAAGAGTTAGGTCTCCTGGTGAACATGGAGAAGTCGCAACTGACTCCATCCCAAACCATTCTTTATTTGGGGATGGAGATACAGAGTCGAGTTTTTCGGGCTTTTCCGTCTTCCACCAGGATGGAGCAGGCTTTGCTCAAAGTTTTTCTCTTGCAAGAGAAAAGCAGTTGCTCTGTGAGAGTTTGGATGAGTCTCCTAGGGACTCTTTTGTCGCTGGAGCAGTTTATCTCTCTAGGGAAACTTAACCTGCGCCCTCTCCAGTTTCACCTAAACCACCATTGGAACAAGGAGAAGGGTTTAGAGACGATCTCGATTCCAATCTCCGATTCAATCAAGACTTGTCTAGTCTGGTGGGACAGCAACATAAGACTTCGGGAAGGTCTTTCTCTTGCAATCGAGAACCCAAACCATGTGTTGTTTTCAGACGCATCGGATTTGGGTTGGGGAGCGACACTGGACAATCTGGAGTGCTCGGGTCTTTGGTCCACAGACCAGAGGAGTCTTCACATGAACTGCAAAGAGCTTTTAGCAGTCCATCTAGCGTTAAGGAGTTTCGAGAGAGTGGTTCGAAACAAGGTAGTGGAGGTGAATGCAGACAATACCACGGCCTTGGCATACATCTCGAAGCAAGGAGGCACTTGCTCCCACTCCCTTTTCGTCATCGCAAGGGACCTTCTCACTTGGTCAAAAGATCGAAACATCTCTCTTTTGATGAGATTCGTCCAAGGGGAGTTGAATGTCTTAGCGGACTGTCTCAGCCGAAGAGGACAGGTGATTCCTATGGAGTGGACGCTGCACAAGGATGTGTGCGAAAGACTATGGATGACTTGGGGTCGACCCACCATCGATCTCTTTGCGACCTCTTTGACAAAGAGGCTCCCGACTTATTGCTCTCCTGTTCCAGATCCAGAGGCAGCCCACATAGATGCGTTCCTTCTGGACTGGTCTCACCTAGACATATATGCCTTTCCACCGTTCAAGATCCTAAACAAGGTGCTTCAGAAGTTCGCCTCTCACGAAGGGACCAGGTTGACGTTGGTTGCTCCCCTCTGGCCCGCGAGAGTGGTTCACAGAGGTACTTCTATGGCTAGTAGACATTCCAAGAAGTCTACCGTTGCGGATTGATCTCCTGCGTCAGCCTCACGTAAAGAGATTTCATCAAAGCCTCCCCGCGCTTCGTCTAACTGCCTTCAGACTATCGAAAGACTCTCTAGAGCTCGAGGGTTTCGAAGGAGGCAGCTAGAGCGATCGCGAGGGCTAGAAGATCCTCTACCATCAGGATTTATCAATCTAAATGGGAGGTATTTAGAGACTGGTGCAAGTCCTCCTCTATTTCCTCTTCCAGTACCTCTGTAGTGCAGATTGCAGATTTTCTGCTTTATGAGAAACGGTCGCTCCCTTTCTGCGTCTACCATTAAAGGCTACAGAAGCATGTTAGCTTCTGTTTTCAGGCATAGAAATTTGGATCTATCTAATAACAAAGATCTTCAAGACCTTCTTAAGTCTTTCGAGACTTCCAAGGAGTGTCATATTTCTACTCCTGCTTGGAACTTGGACGTGGTCCTGCAGTTCCTTATGTCAGACAGGTTTGAACCGTTAAATTCAGCCTCCCTGAAGGATCTTACCCTCAAGACTCTTTTCTTGGTGAGCTTGGCTTCTGCAAAAAGGGTTAGTGAGATACATGCTTTTAGCAAGAATATCGGCTTCTCCGCTAATAAAGCAGTATGTTCTCTTCAACTTGGTTTCTTGGCCAAAAATGAACTTCCGTCTCGTCCATGGCCTAAATCATTTGAACTTCCCAGTCTATCTGAGATTGTTGAGAATGAAGTTGAAAGAGTGCTGTGCCCGTTAGAGCTCTTAAATTTGATTTATCTAGAACTAAATCGCTGCGAGGTTTTTCAGAGGCTTTATGGTGCTCTGTTAAAAAGCCCTCTTTGCCCATGTCGAAGAATGCATTGTTTTATTTTATTAAGACTATTGAGTAGGGAGGCACACTCTCATTTAAATGAGAAGGATTGTAATTTGCTTAAAGTTAAGGCTCATGAAGTTGGAGCGGTAGCAACTTCAGTAGCGTTTAAACAAAATAGATCCCTTAGAAGTACTATGGACGCGGCCTTTTGGAGAAGCAAGTCGGTGTTCGCTTCATATTACTTGAAAGATGTCCAGACTCTTTATGAAGACTGCTACACGTTGGGACCATTCGTAGCAGCGAGTGCAGTAGTGGGTTAAGGTTCTACCACTACATTCCCTTAATCCCAATATCCTTTTAATCTTCTCTTGAAATTTTTAATCTTGTTTTGGGTTGTACGGGAGACTAAGAAGTCTTTTGCAATCTTTTGATTTGGCGGGTGGTCAAAATATTGTTTCTTGAGAGCGCCCAGATTAAGGGTATTGATGAGGTCCTGTTGTAGGGGTGTTCACCCTGATTATAACAGCTCCTGGGAGTCTTTCAGCATTCTGAGAGGATCGCTGGGCTTCGTGAGGATAGCGGACTAATGAGGCAGAGTAATCATCAGAGTCAGCTTCCTTATCAGGTACCTATACTTAAGTTTGTTTTTTGAATATTTGTCAAAAACTCTTGAGCATATACGCCTTTATTGTTTTGATACTGGTCTCTACCCACCACCATGGGTGTGAATGAGCTATATATATATATTCACCGGCTAAGTTTAATATTTAAAAAGGATATTTTCAATCTAGAATAAATTTTTTAATATACTTACCCGGTAAATATATATAATTAAAGGCCCTCCCTTCCTCCCCGATAGAGACCCTACGGACTGAGAAGAACTGAATTGGTTGAGAAGTATATGCCGTATCTGGCCGATAGTCGGCGCTGGTGGGCACACCCAGCAACCTTCATGGCGATCGCTCGCGATTTTTTGGAATCTGTCGACCGTCGGAGATGTAAGCTATATATATATATTCACCGGGTAAGTATATTCAAAAATTTATTTTAGATTGAAAATATCATTTTTACTACTGTAGTTATTTCTTTGGAACAATTCTCTCCAGCTAGCCATTTAATGAATGTACATTTCCAACCTATATTTTTAACTACACGGTCACGGTACCGACTACGGTTTTTATTAGACATTGAAGATTTTTTATAAGCATAGCTGACCACATTTCATATTTTTATGTATCTATAATGAGCTTTTTTTTTTTAAAAAGTGCATTTTTTCATAATTTAATAAACGATGAAAATTATATTTTAACACAACCAAATCTTATTTTCACTTCACTTGCCCAGTCTGGATGGGTGACCACATGTGCTTAGTGAAGCGTTAAAGGGGTTTGAGTAAAAGATGGAAAAGAAATATATGTATCAAATTTTATGATTGAAATTCCTCCATATAAAACCTGCGTTAGATCAACTTAATACAGATAAAATATAGTGGGATATACTGTTTAAACAGGAATAAGGGTGACAAAGATTAAGAAAATGAATAAGGATGACAAAGAATAAGAAAGGGAATAAGGATAATATGGAATAAGGAAGTTGTCAAGGGTATAAGGAATAAACATAGACTGTTGGGGGTGTTCCTGGGAGGTTGGGAAGGAAACACAATCTTGAAATTAACATAAGTTCTATTGAGAAGGTGCAATACACGAATCAAATACAATAGGCAGGAAGTACGTCTGCCTTGGGTGACGGACGATAATACAAGCACACTGTGTGATGCCCCAAGGCTGGGAGGTACATTGTTGCCATGTCTTCGGGGCGTTGCCACACTTAGTAATGAAATAGACATCTATGCATAATAACATTGTAAAATGATGCATATACACATATGAATACATAGGGGGTGTATTTATTTACAAGAGACATATAATAAATGAGACACATAATAAATGGGAAACATCATACATTGCTTTAGGTATGATAATATATTAACGTCAGTTAATGTAACGGTCTCACGTTTTATATATCTACATAGACTAAAGTGAAAAGTAAAAATGGGTGAATTATAGAATTTAAAAGGAAATAGAAAATAGGAATAATGGGAGAAACCTTTTTAGCCTTTAGCATTGAATAGAAAATACAGAAGTAACATACCTGGGTTGAAAATACTGAATAAAAGAGAATAATGGTATATGGAATAAACCAGACTGAAATTGAATGTAAAAGTTTGTGAATAATAGAAATAAAAATGAGAATAGAATAGAGGAAAAAATAGGCAAAATCTTTAAGCCTTGGGGCCAACATTTCCTTTACTTCAAACACCAGCTTACTCTATTTATAATGGCATCAGGTTTAGAATCTTTGCTAAGTACTTACAGTTTAGCAGCTGCTGTCAAGCAAATTTTTTTTCAGCATATTTTTTATAATTGTTTTAATAGCTTAGGAATGGATAGTCAGATCAGCAGTTGAGGAACCAGCTGATACGAGGAATGGATAGTCAAATCAGCAGTTGAGGAACCAGCTGATAAGGAAAAGTGACCGTATATTCTTCCTGTATTAAAAAGATTTTGTTTAGTTTGGATATTTTGGCCATTTTTCGCTGATGCTCTGCGATGGAGAGATAGCAAAAACACTTTATTGTGGATTGGTGGAAAAGGTTTGGACTGGATTGGTGATAGGAATTTAGCAGACCTAGAGTATGCTGATGCTGTCCTTGTTAGCAGGACACCATAGGATTTGCAATGCTTGCTTACCAGAATGCATGAAATATCACACAAGGTTGGGCTGAAGATAAATAGAAGAAAGTCAGAGATTATGCGAATGGAGTATGCAATGGAAGATGAAATATCATTGGAAGGAGAAAGGATTAATGAGGTAGTATCATTGAAGTATTTAGGAATTATGATCTCCAATACAGGGTCTTTAGAATTAGAGTTTAGTGAAAGATTGAAAAAAGCAAATCAGAAAATGGCTAGGTTAAGGAAAATTTGGAAATCAAATTGCCTGAAATTACATATAAAAATCAGACTATATATCAGTTTAATGAGATCATTGTTACTGTATGGACATGAGTCATGGTATGCCAATGAAACAATCTCCAATAGATTTTGTAGATTTGAGAACAAAGCCCACAGAAGGATATTGGGAATTAATGGCAGGACAAGATTAGAAATTAAACTATAAGAGATTACTCGAGTGCCATATGTGGGTGAAATCATGATGAGGAGTAGATGGAGATGGTTTGGGCATGCTCTTTGCACACCCCAAGAGAGATTAGTTCACGAAACGTTTAGCTGGCTCCACAAGTCACACAGAGATTTGAAAGACCTAGACCTACATTGCTGAGGACTATGAGGCGTTAAGCAGAAAATGATGAATGGAAAGGTATTGAATTTAAAGGCCAAGATAGAGAAGACTGGGGAAATCTAACCGATGCCTTTTGCTTAAATAGGTACAGGAGGAGAGGATGATGATTTGATATTTATAATGAGTAATGTAAATTCGGAAATGAAGCAGGATATTGCTGTATTGATAAAGTTAATCTCTTTTTCAATAAAATTCCCCATTCAAAATATTTTGAAGTAAAGTTGTGTGGGGAATAAAATGGTTGATACTAAAATTAAATCAAAGATTAGATTTACTTTGGAACAGTTTAGTTTTATTAGGCATTTGGCTTATGTTTCACCTGGTACATTTAGTGCACCACTGTCTTAAATGTTATTTATCACACGAATGCCAGGTATTTTAATATATGATGAAGGAAAAATATACTAAAGTAATTTTTTCAATACTTGCCTTAGATTCCTTTAAGTTCTCACACACAGTAGGAGACAACATTTTCTTGTGTAAAAGTGCACCTATGCTTGAACAGTACATCATAAAGAATGAAAATGACCAGCTGCTGCAGAGGACACTAAATGGTTGCTTCCATGGTTAAGTATCTAAAAGATTAATTTTATCTCAAACATTCTGGAGAAATTGTTGCGAATCAAAACTAATATTCTTTGTTATCCTAGATTCTACTTTTAGATTTCTCCTTAATGCAAATATTAGTGTCTGAAAATTAGCTTTATTCATAAGGGTCCTTAGGACTGTATAAGAAATATCTAGGACTAGGATATATAGAAACATTTTACTCTTCCTGAAATATTAGATGAAATAGATATAATAGAAAGAGGAGGAGGTATTAAAGAAATCTATCAAACTTCCAAAATAGAATTATTAGGATAAAAATTATATTACATAAAATGTGGAATGTCAAAACACAAAGAAATATGGAACGTGAATTGTTTAAATGAAAAGGAAGATTCCACGTTTTTCAAACAATCTAACAGAACCATGAAACAATTTGGAAATCGAAGGGCTTGACTAGAAGGGAATTATTGAGAGAGTAATGACTTTTCAATGGATATAGAGGTGTGAGGATTGGATAAGAGGGAAATCTTTGCCTGTATGACACCTTAATGATAGATGCATTACTTCATTAAAGAATAGATTTTTTAAGCAGTGCGTCAAAACTTATGAATACTGTAGTTTTATTTTGTTACACCATCTGAGGTACTGGCTATAGATTTCATTAAGCAATTATATGAAAGGGAAAGTATTATAAAAGTAAAGTTCTTATGCCGCCGCTCTCTTTCTTACGACGATAACGGTTGGCGAAGAGAGTGCGCAGTTCTCATTATGTTTCTGTTCTTACGGGTGATGCCTTTCCCGTCCGTGGATCAGGTGATCCTCCTGAGAGAGTTTTACTTTCATAATTTTATATTTTCCTCATAACGATGCTGTTCTTCTTCCTTCAGCTAAGTCTTCCGACGTAGGAAAGCAGAGCCGTTCGTTCCTTACGAGGTCGAGGTCTGCTGAGAGTGGCGCAATCTCTGCAACACCCTTCTGCTTCTGTTCCTCATGCTCAAGCGTAGGAACGAGGAATACTGGGTTCCTTCGGGTGTTCTAAATGGGGGATCCCTAAGAGGTGAACCCAGAATCTAGCCTTGGGTATGTTTCACAGGTAACACTCGATGCCAACCTTCAACTTGAACAACGATTGTTGACAGGATGCAGAGAGTGCTGCTAGGAGGTCCGCCTCCAAGGGTTGGACAATTTTCCCTTCCGAGGGAGAGTTATCCTCTCCAGGTTTTGGACTGCTCTCTCTTCCAAGGAAGAGCTTCCCTTCATCGGCTGTCTAGCACTTCTGGGCAGAAATGCTGACTTCTTGACAAAGATCTCCTGATGTTATTTCATTGCTGAAGACTGCACTTCTTCCCCTGGGGTTGGGGGAAAGCAAAATCTGAGGCAAGATCCTCCTACAGGACATCTCTTGTCCGCAAGTTTTGCGTGACCAACTTGTGACTGAGCAGACTTCCTCTTTGGAGGAATCTGCCAAACGCTCCCCTTTGGGGATTCGTTCCCTGGGGAAGTTTTTGACTTGTAACCCTGAGATCCTCCCCACCTGCAGTAAAGAGACTCCTATTTAAGCTTTCCGGCTTTCGTGATCTTGGACCTTCGGGTCCTCGTTACGTGGAGCCTTCTGCCTCTCGTGACCTTGGGCCTTTGGGGCCTAGTTACGCTGAGCATCCGAGCTCTCATAACCCTGAGCCCTCAGTCTCGTGTCACGCGGAGCCTTCGGGCTCTCGTGACCATGGGCCTTTGGGCTCTCATGACCCTGAGCCTTGGGCCTCATATTATGCAGAGCCTCTGGGTTCTCGTCATTCTGATCCTTAGGGCTATAGTGGCCCCGGGCATCCTGTCCACGAGCCTTCGGGCTCTCTTCGCGCTGAGACTCCTGACTCTCGTCACAATGAGCCTCCGGGCTATCGTCACTGAGCCTCCGGGCTCCCATGACCCTGAGCCTTTGAGCTCTCGTCACACTAAGCCTTTGGGGTTTTGTCACCCTAGGTTTTAGGGCTCACGTTACGTTGAACCTCCGGGTTCCTGTGACCGGGACTCTTCAGGCTCTTGTCGCATTGAGCCTTCGGGTTCTCCTGAGCCTGAACCTTCGGGCTCTCATCACGTTGAACCTTTGGGCTCTTGTCACGTTAAGCTTTCGGGCTCTCGTTACGTTTAGCCTTCGCCCTCTACTGTAGTCACGTTGAGCCTTCGGGCTCTAGTCACGTTGAGCCTTCGGACTCTAGTCACGTTGAGCCTTCGGCCTCTAGTCACGTTGAGCCTTCGGGCTCTTGTCACGTTGAGCCTTCGGGCTCTTGTCACGTAGAGCCTTCGGGCTCTTGTCACGTAGAGCCTTCGGGCTCCTGTCACGTTGAGCCTTCGGGCTCTCGTCGCATTGAGCCTTCAGGATATCGTCGCATTGAGCCTTCGGGTTCTCGTCGCATTCTCGTCGCGTTGAGCATACAGGATCTCGTAGCATTGCGCCTTCGGGTTCTCGTTGCGTTTAGCATGCAGGATTCCGTTGCGTTGAGCATTTGGGATCCGTCTTGTTGAGTCTTTGGGATCTCGTCGCGTTGAGCCTTCGGGATCCGTCGTTTTGAGTCTTTGGGATCTCGTCGCGTTGAGCCTTCGGGCCCTCATCATGTTGAGCCTTCGGGCCCTCGTCATGTTGAGCCTTCGGGCCCTCGTCATGTTGAGCCTTTGGGATCTCGTGACTTCGGGCCTTCGGGCTCTTGTGACTTCGGGCCTTTGGGCACTTGTCATGTTGAGGCTTTTGGGCTCTTGGGACTTCAGGCCTTCATCATGTTGAACTTTTGGGCTCTTGTGATGTTGAGCCTTTGGACTTTCGCTACGCTGATATCCTGGGCTCTAGTACCATGACAACTGTTGCAGCAACGTTGCGTGACTTGTTACGTCATACTACAGCCCCAACTGGTCGCTGTATGTCAGCTAACAGCGGCAGCGTAGCGCAACGTACCAGCGCCGCGAGACTTACCAGTGCCGCGAGACATAGCAGCGCCACGTGACGTACGAGCCTGCATTATAAGTTGGTTTTTCTCACTAGTAAGAAAGCGTTTGCTGGCAACGCCATATGATCCTGCCCAGTGTATGTGTTCTTTGCGTTCTGGGCTAACAGACCCTTACATGCGAGACTACACTTCTTCATAGGAAACTCTCGTCCCTGAGAAGTTTTACATAACTACAGGTGTTCGTTAAAACTCCATAAAAGGCCATATGAACTCCCTCTGGGATGCATGCACTCTCACCAATACTTTAGGATTATTACCACAAACACGGTTACAATTAGAACTCCGTTATAATAAATTATAAGTGTTGATGGCTTCATCCCTTACGGGAAACCAGGTTATATACTTCTACCTTCCTGTAACCAGACATACTGCATATGCAGTCTGCCTTCATAGACAGTTCCTCTCCATCTTTTTGATCAGAGGTCTTAAATTAAAAACAAGTACTTTCACCAAAACTTTTCATGAGCAAATCTGTTTCCATAATTCGGGCTTTGCCCATATGTTCGTCCAGCTCTCCGGCCTGTGTTACTGGTCCGGAGATGGGTTATGTATACATTACCTGTCCAACAATAGATTGAAGATACGTCTCAATCTTACCTTTCGTGAGTATTTGGGTGCGTTCGGTAGTTACCGACCGGTCACTTGCCCGAAAACGATCACTAAGGAGATTTGCTGTAATAACATAAGCAGTACTGGCTACCCTAGTTTACCAATCTGTATCACATTTACTCGGCCAACTCCCCCGCCCCCTTCATAGCTGGGGTGTGCAACTGGTTGCACGTCTTGTCATCAGCTTGAGATGTTTATTTGCTACGCAAACTCTAGACCCCTCAGGTGGAACAGAGGAGAATGAACTTTTCGCTTGTGAGTCAAGGTCACTTGTTCCACTCAAGGGAACTTGCTAGCCCTTAGGGGGGAAACAACAGTCACAATCCTGGGTTATTGTTGACTACCCTACTTGGTAATTAGTTGACTAAGTAGTCCAGTGCCCTTCCCATTTTCTGATGATCGGAGGCAGAAAAATCTTTCCTCACGGGTCCACTGATGCCTCAAGTCCAAGTTTAGTTAAGCAAGCGGTTCCCCCAGACATCCTGGTTCAACTAAGGTCAGAATTAAGGAATTCAGGTAGTTGGTGGCAGGCGAGAACTTCTGTAAAGAGGTCAATCTTCTCGTCCCCCTTTTTGGAACTGATGCTCTTTTTTGGATGCATCAATAGAAGGTGGGGGCCCCATATGCCGCACCTAACTATCTCTGTTCTTTGGTCCGAATCAGATGGGTACCAGCATATAAATCTCTTGGAGAACCATCTAGCAGTAGAGGTACTCAGAAGGCGGAAGACAACGGGTGCCCTGTCTGTTCGTTTTATTCTAGGCAATAGGTATGTGAGTGAAGTCAGTCTGAGCGGAGCTACTCAGGTAATGGGCTTCAAGTGGTCTTTGAATCATCTAGTAGCCAACAAAGTCCTAACTTTGTGGAGTTCCCCAACTGTGGACCTGTTTGCAACGGCCCTGAAATTCAGGCTCCCGTTCTATTGCTCCCCAGGCTCTATGACAAGATGCATTCTTACAATGGTGGGACAACAGCGATGTTTACATATTCCCCTCATTCTGTCTGATGAGGAAGGTCCTCAACAAAGTCAGAATAAGCGAGAACCTATCAATGATCGATAGTTCCATTATGGCATCACACAGAGTGGTTCCCGGACCTTCTGCAACTCCTGACGGAGTTTTCGAGGGAACTTTCTCCACAACACGATCTACTCTAACAACCACTTGCCAACAGCTTCCACAAAGCCAAAGCTTTGCTTCGACTTCACGCCTGGAGACTGTCCAGCATCTCCTCACTAAGAGAGGCTTTTCGCAATGCGTTGCGGAAAGGATGTCTGGACGCCTCAGACGCTCTTCAGCATCAGTCTACCAGACTAAGTGGTCTGTTTTCTGTATTTGGTGTATACCTTCGGGAAGAAATGCTTCTCTCGGTTTTGGCAGTCAAAGGAGTTGAGTCTTGCCTTTAATCTGAAACGGTAGATATTTCCTCCTTGATGGAACTTTCTCTCCTTATACGAAATTATGAGGTGACTTGTACCCAGTCAGGGGTTAGACCTTCTCCTTGGAACTTGGCCTGAGTCCTTCAGTCCCTGAAGGGAGCTCCCTATGAACCATTCTGCCAGGGAATAGATCGCCACCTTACTCTGAAGACGGTGTTCCTGTTTGCTTTAGCCTAGGCCAAGAGCGTTGGTGAACTGCATGGTCTATCAGACAACAGTTCCCATTCAAGGGGATGGGGAGAGGTAATTCTTAGTTCCGTCCCCAAGTTTATTGCCAAGACTCAAAATCCGGGTGTATTGGATCCTAAATTCGGACCCTTCAGGATTGAGAGTCTTCGTTCTGTAACCAAAGACCCAGACTGACTGGTACTTTGTTCACGGATGAGTCTGAAGGGTTACTCAACAAATAGCAGCAACTTGCCCCTGTGTGTCGGCGCACTTTTTCACCATGGGGAAGGTCAAGAAGAGGGTCACGAAGAACCATCTCATCATGGATTTGCAAGGTCTTTGACCTTGCACTTAATCCTGACCCTCCTCCACCTCCACGACCCAGAGCTCATGACATCAGGGCCATAGCAACGTCCCTGGCGTTCAAAAAGAACTACTCTGTGGCGCAGGTATTGTAAGCGGGCATGTGGAAACATCAGGCGACCTTTACGGTCCACTACCTACAAAACATAACCCACAGGAGCATTTAAACATTTTCCATTGGTCCTGTGGTGGCTGCACAACAAGTGGTCCAAACATCTCAAGCTCCTTGATGGACAAGTAGCAGAGGGTTGAGGGCTGATTTTACCCGGGTTAGTGTGGGGGGAATAAGTAGAATGACTGGCTTCATTCTTTCCTTCTCCATTACCCCCTCAAGGAGAATCAGCACCACAGTACTCAGCACAGCTAACCTCACCTCTTTGCAGGTAAAATACATTTCCCTCTTGTAATCTAAGTATAGAAATACTGTACAGTAATACTTGTTGCATCCCCAATACCTCTAGAGAGGGGGTTATTGGGTAAAGTCTAGTACTCTTAGATTCCTTTGATTCGAGATCCTATTACTAGACCAGTCACATTGTTAGTGTCACAAACACACAGCTTGTGCAGGCCGCTAGACAAATTTAGCAAGGTGCAGGGTTCCTACAGCCTATGAACTATATCGTAGGGGAGAGAACCCCGGGTCAAATGCCAAGAGCCAGTTGGCACGGACTTCCTCCCTCCTAAGAAGTAAGCCATTCCCTATAAATAGGGATGAATGAATGAATGATTTAAAGTTTTCAGGCATCCTGACATATAAATAGGGAAGGGTTTGTATAGAGTGATGGAACAAATGACAAATTTGGAAGTAACTTTTATTTTTCCTAACAATACAAAGCGGGAGTTATTTATACAAACTGGCCCGCCAGCCTTACCCCCGAGAAAGTCTTGCCTGTAAGCAAAGTAGGTGCACATCCTAGGTGTGAGAGTGAGCGGGGTCACCAGCTACCTCCCACCCCTCCTGCTAACTAGCAGTTGGGTAGTTATCAGCAGTTGGGTAGTTATCCCTTGCTAAAATCTTATGGCTCGCAGTGATAGCCTCTGTAAATAGCTCCAGGTTTATATAGTTAGGAAAAATACAAATTACTTCCAAATTTGTCATATTTATAAATAATTTCCTGTACATGTGTTTGTGAGTTTATAAATGATTGCAATGTTCATGTTTTTTATACAGTTTGAAAGGCCATTCTTTCTGCCTTCACAGGCATACAGCAAGATGTAAGTATATGAACGGGCATATGTAAAAGAATTAATGTAAACTTACTTAACATGAAAAACACAATTTCCGTCTTCCTGTTACAATCGCTATCTTTTATGGGAACACCTATTGAATTTATCTATCCATTTTTATGGAAATTTATTTCCATTACCATTTTTACTTTTTCTCATAACACCATTATTTTGGAATAATTAGGGAAATGTAAGAGTATATACATACTGTTGAGCTCTGTGGTTCTGCCTGAGTTTATGCATACATAAATTGTGTAAATAATTGCTATGATTATGTTTTGTATACTGTTTGATATGCTATTCTTTGTACTTTTATGTAGTATACAGCAAAATATAGAAAGATAAACGAGTACTGTATATATAAAATCAATTTATCGTAAAATTACTTTACATAGAAATAATTTCCATCTTTCAGCTACAATTGCTCTTCATTATTTTGTTTGAAAAAATATTTATTTTATCCATCCATTATGTAGTAAATTTATTCAGCTTTCCATTCAAAGGTATGTAACTAATTCTTCACTCTCCTGCACAAGGTTAAGGAGGAAGGAGGTTTTGGAGACTACACCACACCTCCCTAAAATAGGGTTTTCTTTTGTCAAAACTACTTTTTTTAGGGTAAAGTGCTGTGTACCCTAATATTTTGTACCAGAGTATTAGTTAATAGACTCTTGCTTATCTCAGGACAATCGTCTGAAAACAAGAACCTAAAACTCATGCACATGTCCTCATGAGTATGAAGAAAAACTATTAAGTCTGACTCTATCTCACAAATATGGCTGAAGGATACTAGGTATCCAACATTCCATTACGCTGGATCTCCTGAAGGGCCTTGTTGATTAGGTCTTTACCCCTGCGTGAGTCACGAATGTGCCAAGTAAAACGCAAGAATTTTGTAATGCTTGGATTTGTTACAGGTAGCATTTAATAAACACCTTATGCTCAGACTAACCCTTAAAACTTTGACTGTCCTGAAATTGTATAATAGCAAAGAAGGCTTGTAAAAAAGGAAATTTTCCCATATTGTGGGTATTAAAGATAGAGACAGGATTGCCTTTTTTTTTTTTTTTTTTAACTTACAGTCGGCCCTTGTTCATTGCGGGTTCATGCTTCGCTGCTTCGGTTTTTTTTGTGCATAAGAACAACGCAATACCTATCAAATAAAAATTCTCATAGTCCCGATAAAATTCACGCTGCGCGATGATTTCAAATAGCCCGCGCTCCGTTACACTGGGATTCTTTCATGCCACTACCTACCTCTCCACTCAGCTGGTCCTAGCTGGCTGGCTCTCTCTGTACAGTGTATATTCATTTACTGTGGTAAAAAATCACAGCTATATTTTAGAGAAACTGGATTTTGATTAAACTGGTGTTTCACATAACTGTATCCAATAATAATGCACGTAATATTCACATTTTAGCATCGTTTTTATAATTAAAAACAGCGAAATATAATCTTTTAATTTGTTTACATTCAAATCAGCTGATCATCCCTGCGTAGTTTGCCGTCAACCTCAATTTTTGGATCAAATAACTCCCTTATTATTAAGGCTTGCTATTATTATTATTATTATAATTATTATTATTATAATTATTATTATTATAATTATTATTTTTATTATTTTTATTATTTTTATTATTATTATTACTAACCAAGTGACAACCCTAGTTAGAAAAGCAAGATGCTATAATTATTCCCAGGGGCTTCAACAGGGAAAAATAGCCCAATGAGGAAGTAAACAAGGAAATAAATAAACGATATAAGTAATGGAAAATTAAAATGAAATATTTTAAAAAATATTAATAACATTAAAACAGATAATTCATGTATAACAATAAAAAGATTTACATCAGCCTGTTCAACATAAAAACATTTGCTGCAACTTTGAACTTTTGAAGGTCTACTGATTCAACTACTCGATTAGGAAGATCATTCCACAACTTGTTCACAGCTGGAATAAAACTTCTAGAATACTGTGTAGTATTAAGCCTCATGATGGAGAAGGCCTGACTATTAGAATTAACTGCATGCCTAGTATTACGAACAGGATAGAACTGTTCAGGAAGATCTGAATGTAAAGGATGGTCAGAATTATATAAAATCTTATGCAACATACATAACGAATTAATTGAACGACTGTGCCAAAGATTAATATCTAGATCAGCAATTAGAAATTTAATAGACCGTAAGTTCCTGTCCAACAAATTAAGAAGAGAATCAGCAGCTGAAGACCAGACAAGAGAACAATATTCGAAACAGATAAAATGAAAGAATTAAAACACTTCATCGGAATAGATTGATCACTGAAAATCTTAAAAGTCTTTTT